>NW_018469935.1:0-645 GCF_002113885.1 Mizuhopecten yessoensis
GGGAAGCGCCGGAAGTGGACAAAGTGTTTACAGATCAAACCCCGGTGGCGCTTCGCGCCGCTTCGGGCTTTGATTTTTGTTTTTAAGTTGTCAAGGACAAACGACTTTTCTCGTGACCTTATATTTATGCCCTATAGATACACTACATTTATGAACTATCTAACCATACAAACATATGTATAGACATGGCTTTCACAGTTACTTCACTTGCTATCGCCATCAATTCCAATAATATCCAAAAGAACAATCGAAAACTGATTTTGAATTAAATCAAAGAAACTGAATAATAGCATAATGATGAATCATGCAAAACATACCTTTCACTAGTGTATTAATACAAACAATAAAATGTTAGATGGACTCAATGAAGCTCAATTCAAATATTTTGTTTGATTTTATTTTACGTCCTATTAACAGCTATATGATCATTTAAGTACGCATCATGTTTCGGTGGTGAAGGAAAACCGGAGTACTCGGTGGAAAACCACCGACCTGCCCTACGCAGGCTTCAAACCACCTGCAGCCCAGTGGTTGAGGGCTAGAGATCAAAGACGGACAGACGCCTTAACCACTCGGTCACCGCGGCCCCTCCCTCAACGGAAAGTCTAATAATACCATCGGAAATAAATGATCAATTGATGGTGA
>NW_018469936.1:0-645 GCF_002113885.1 Mizuhopecten yessoensis
CCTCAGCAGTAGTCCGAGCTGTCATGTTCCTAGTAGGTACAGCAAATGCATATCTGGTAAAATGGTCTGTGATTACCAGTATATTTTCAACTCCACCTTTCGAAGTCTCCAATGACAGAAAGTCCATACAAACTAATTCCAAAGGCTGGAAAGTGTTGATGGAAACAAGCGGAGCACAGGTCTTGGCTGGTGTCTTCCTAAGTACACAACGCGAACACGACTTCACCCACTCATCAATGTCCTTGGTCATGCCAATCCAGTAAAAGCGATCTCTCACTAAGGATAGAGTGCGGTCGCGTCCTTGATGTCCCAAGTCGTTGTGTAACATAGTCAGAACTGTAGGAACATTGGATCTAGGCAATAGAATCTGAGTCGTCTTGGTATCTCCATCAGATATTACTACTCTGCACAGAATTCCATCCACAAGTTTTAGTCTGTCAAAGTTCTTCATCATGGCTAAGTAACAAGGTCCTGGCGGCAAGTCATCCTTCTTCGGTTTAGAACCAGACTCCACAAGAGGTACCCAGAATCCTAGCAGCGAATCCTTCCGCTGTTCCTCTTGGAGTTCCGGTAAAGACTGGGACGCAGAAGATGTAGACTCATCACAAAGAACTTGTGCGGACATTGCGATGGTTTCTATATATG
>NW_018469937.1:0-645 GCF_002113885.1 Mizuhopecten yessoensis
GCCATGTGCCTGACTGTACCTCTAACCCTCCCCCTGACTATTTTAAGTAACGGTTACTTTTAAAGCCGCTATTGCACTTCTACATACCACAATGTCAAACTTTGAAAAGATTAGTCTTTTGGATTCTTAAATAAGGAGTGTAACCCTCGCTCCCCAACCCCAACGGTCTATTTTTAGTTAGAGTGACCTTGACTTTATAATTATTTAAATCCCTATCCCTATATTGCACATCTACATATCACATTGATTCTGAGATAATCTCTGAAAAAGGAAGTGTAGACAAACAGACGGACAAACGGCCACCATGATCAAGATTTCTATACACATAAAAGACACCTACAAATAAATTGTGATATACTCAAAGAGCTAATTTGAATTGTTTTCTATATCATTACAGAACATTTATATAATGCTTTATCTTATCTCAAACAAATCACTCCAGGTCCCTGTGAGACACATCCTGATCAGGTTCAGGGCAGGGTATAGGAATACACTGGTCTTATTTGATAGTATTCGTAAGAGATGGGTTAACAGCTAAGCTACAAAATAGGTTATACAGGATGTCGGAACAAAGTGGTGGTTAAATGAGTCAGGTGTCATTGTATTTTATTGTGAATTGCCTAATAATTTATTTAATATTTTTTT
>NW_018469938.1:0-645 GCF_002113885.1 Mizuhopecten yessoensis
TCTGAAGAGAGATACTTGTAAAATCTTATTTGTGTTATATTCAAGCCTGCGTTGAAATTATACCTCATCTGTGTTTTTTGGTAATGTAAAGTGAACGATGTATGCTTTAAGTCTCAGATGACTGCTGATGTTTTTATTTACTTACGCATGCAAATCTAAATATTATGGTGATACCTGCACCATAAACTGCCCTTCCAATTGTAAAGGTGGTACATGTAATCAACCAGTGTGTTATGTACAGGTATGTTGACAGGTCATGGTATAGACAACGATACACTAGTAAAATCGTACAATCATAGGTTTCCCCTGTTAGTAGTTTGAATCGTTAAATGGTCAGTTAAACCAAAACCGGATTTTATTCTCAAAAACCCGGCTCTACATTCTCTAGTGTAATGGTTATTGTTAGGTCAAGGCTTTGCTGCATTCAGCATACATTTTGAGTATGTATACGGATAGCCGCTGGGGACGTTTTCCTTTGAAAATAAGATAAAAACAAAGCCGAGGAAAACTCAGATGATTTCGGCTATTTTAGCAGAAGGTTCCTCAATCGTCAGGCATGTAATGGTAGTCATAAAGGTGTACAATCATAACGAAACGTAACACGAAAACCATCACCGACATCTCAATAGCGTTGTTAGTCCTTAA
>NW_018469939.1:0-645 GCF_002113885.1 Mizuhopecten yessoensis
ATTTGGTATGGCAATGCCTTGGACAAGTTTGCGTTTCCTTTCTATTTTTAAGGTCAAGGTCACTGTTACTATTTTTTTGAAAATAAACTTTGCCATCGCTCTTCCGACTTCGTTCCTCAACAGAATTTCATGAAACTTCATTCAAGTGTTAGGTATGGCAATATCGTGAACAATTTCGCGTTTCAAGTTACTGCGTTAAAAATCAAGCTCACTGTTACTATTTCTTGGAAGAAATTTTGTCATCGCTCTACCGACTTCATTCCTCAATTACATTTCATGAAACGTGATACAAGTGTTTGGTATGGCAATGCCTTGAACAAGTTTGCATTTCGGGTTACTGCGCTAAAAAGGTCAAGGTCACTTTTACTATATTAATAAAACAAATTGTCATTGCTCTAACGACTTCATTACTAAACGGAATTTCATGAAACTACATGCAAGTGTTTAGCGCGGCAATGCCTTGGACAAGTAGGTTACTGTATGTACAATATCCACAGTGCAGTGGAACAGGTATCCTGAATAGTAGGTTACGGTATGTACAACAACCACAGTGCAGTTTGACAGGGATCCTTAAAGGGAGGTTAGTGTATGTACAAAAACCACAGTGCAGTGGGGCAGGGATCATTAAGGGAAGGTTACTGTATG
>NW_018469940.1:0-645 GCF_002113885.1 Mizuhopecten yessoensis
GTAATGCGTCGTTTTGATGTAAGATGTATTCATTCTTCACTCTTTGAAAACCATTTCATGTATTATCGAACGCTATTGTTGATTAAAAGTATCATGATTAATGCTTACATATGCCTTTCAGAGGCTTATAACACTAAAACTATGGCAAAGAAATCGGACAGTCACAAAAAAGTTGACTTCCGGTTTTATATACCACAGACTTAATTATGTTACTTGATAGACTTTTGATATAATGTATGGTCGTGCGTCCTAAGAGAGAATTATTTGGTATTTATTAAATGCGTTACAGAATCTGTTGATAATCACGTAGCCATCAATAGGTACAGGTCGCTCGATTCCAGCGCGTGTTCATTGTGTCTAGAAAAGAAACGGCAGACCAGAAATCGATACTTTCGAACTCGGTCTACATTACGGCAGTCTATATCTATCTGGGCCAGACGGTTGTCTCGGCATCACCTGACAGCGAAAGTGGACAAGTGGTCTGGGGTGGATGGACAATGTCATCAAAATGCTTTAAATAATGTCATAACTAAGGTTAAGGTTGATCAATTAAGCACCATAGTGACCCAGAAAAAGTGTCTGATACTTACTGCGCAATACGGCCATATGTCTCCACAACAGTATATATATACACCGTATAGATAT
>NW_018469941.1:0-645 GCF_002113885.1 Mizuhopecten yessoensis
CAGAGACTTGTCTATGCCAAACTGTGTTGGTATGTTTTCATTCACTGGGGAGCGACATAATATTATTACAGATGTGAGCACAAATTATCAATTTGTTAAGTGCTAATAGTATTGAGTTTTAGATAGTTTTAGTTTCCGTTTAGTTAGGAGTTTTTGTAACTAAACCTGTGATACATTTTAGCCAAGAGGACTATTTTTAGGATATTGATAGCTGCATTCCAGAGACATGTATTGTAGGCTACAGAAGGCTGGGACAACCTTGATGTGTTGATTACCTTCAGGAATAAGGACAGCAACTATTGAAGAGATTTAACTTTATTAGAAGACTTATATGATTTTCATAAGATTTATCACCTGAGCTGAGATTCAATTTGAATACCTGAAACATTAAACAGGCCAGCATTTTAAACAAAACTAATTTTGGGCATGGCTATGGTAGGTCATGTGACTTTGCAATAATTGTATCAGATCGACGGCAATTTTAAAATTTTGAATAATTTTATCAAACAATTTATTTATTTATTGGATACCAGTTTTAAAAAATCCCAATGATTTTAAATACTTTACTGTGTTACTAATACGTTTGTTTGTGTTTCTGTTACTGTACAGATCTGTAACAGTTGATGCTTATCATAAATTTTGGGG
>NW_018469942.1:0-645 GCF_002113885.1 Mizuhopecten yessoensis
TGATACAATAGTCACAGAACAACAGGACAAAATACAAGAGCAGAGTCACATCGCTAGGGCAATGAAAACTTGTGCATATCCAGAATGGGCCCTAAGAAATTGGGTACAAAAACAGTGTCAAAGTAAGGAGAAGAACAAGCAGAGGCCAACAAGGATAAGAACACAACCAAAGGTCAGGTGGTCATCCTGTATATAAAAGATATATCCGAAACCATCCAGAGGATATATCGCGGTCATGGCATGACAGCCATGAAGCCCCACAAACCGCTTCGTAGTATCCTAGTACACCCAAAGGATAATAAGATATTAACAAGAGGCCCAATTGGCCTGCATCGCTCACCTGTTGGTATATTAATCTCACACTTATAACCTTCAAAGTGATCTAAAAAAAATCTGAATGCAAAATATTAGTATTGATGACAATAATTTATTCAAAAGAACCTGTTTAAAGATTTAAAAACATTTGACCCTTGTGACCTTAAAAATCGAACAAGGTAATTACATTGAACAAACTTTATAACCCTTCATCTCGGGATGCAACTGCCAAATACCACCAACCCAGACATTTTGCTTTTTGAGATTAGGATATTTGAAGATTTATACATATTTGACCAAATGTGACTTTGAAAGTGGGTCAAGGTCATT
>NW_018469943.1:0-645 GCF_002113885.1 Mizuhopecten yessoensis
ACAACGGGTGAACCAGTTGTTGCCATTCCCCTAAATGCTGAACGTCTTAGGGCACTCCATTTTATATAAACGACGGGTGTGGTCCCCCTAGGGACAGAGGAGAGGGGCCCAATAGGTGGAATACAGGTAAAAGGTTTAAAACCCTTCATCTTATGCAGGAATATAGGGATTTTGTCATTATTTGGTCTGAAGCATCATTCGGGGACTCAATTTTGTATAAAGTTGTGGCCCTCCTGGGATCAAAGGGGTAGGGCCGAATAGGGGAAATAGAGGTAAGGTTTAAAAACCCTTCTTCTATCATAGGGATAAAGGAATTGTATCCGAATTTGGTCTAGAACATCTTAACGCCAAGGGCACTCATTTTAATATAAATGGTTGATGTGGCCCACCTTGGGGCAGAGGAGTTGGGCGAAAAAGGGGAAATAGAGGTAAAGGTTTGAAGTCTTCTTTTACCATAGGGATTACGGGATTTCATCCAAATTTGGTCTGGAACATCCTTTGACCGAGGGCACACAATTTTGTATAGACTAAGGGGGCAGAGGGATGGGGCCGAATAGTGGAAAGAGAGTTAAACTTTTAAAATCCTACTATTTCTATAGTGATTAAGGGATTTTATCCTTATTTAGTCTGAAGCATCCTTGGGCC
>NW_018469944.1:0-645 GCF_002113885.1 Mizuhopecten yessoensis
TGATACTGTATTGCATACATACATAATACACTTGTTTAACCTAGCCTTCTATCAACCCGTGATCCTCCTTACTCCCACATATAGATCTTTTGTCGTTACTTGGTTTGTTGTTTGGGGTTATTTGTCCTATCAACAGCTCACCTCATTTAAGGACGTGTATCGTTACACTCAAAAAATTATCATTCGAAGTAAACAGGATATTGATCATGCATTGCGGAGAGAATCCTCACAAATTGAATCGTCCTTGTATGTTTACACGCACTTCTCGCTGTTGTTATGCCAATAAAATGTTATTTGATTTCTAAAAACCGTCTATTGTATTATGAAAGATGATTTCTGCGTCATTCACCGATATTTATGATAGAAATGAACTGCAGCCACCTACAATCTACTCATTGAACTCAATATCTGACACCACGGTCAACAGGGAAAATATATCAAGGAGTACACGTAGCATTCCAGTGACTGTGGCCCTCCGTACAATCCAACTAAAACGGATCATTGGAAAAAGTGTACCAGACTGATTATGCAAATCTCCGTAGCTCTGTCAAAAGCAATACTATTTTTTTGGAAAGTTTTGTTTTCCTTTAAGGGAGTAGCATTATTTCTAAACATTTTCTTCAGGTTGGTAAGTATGGATTATGA
>NW_018469945.1:0-645 GCF_002113885.1 Mizuhopecten yessoensis
TGTGATAAAGCGGTATATAAGAACCTCAAATTATTATCATTATTTTAACATTATCATGTTCTCCACGCGCCGAAGGTAAAGGCCGACAAGCAAAATATTTTCAATCTATAATGTACATACGAAATGATCTGATAGACTTAACCTACTTTCAAAATGAATTCTATTTTCCTCAGTCAAATTGAAACAATCGGATGAAATACAACATTAAAACATGCATTTTTATTGGTAAAAGGATAATATTTCTCCAGTGTCTCTACAGGCAGAATTTAAAATAATCTCAGAATACGTGCGTTTAGTTTTTTTACCCATATAATATACTTAGGAGCATCTTGGGTAAACAAACCGGGTGCTTTGGAATGTACAATTGAGCTCAATTTGAATGAAACAGTTGTATTTATGATCAACGCTTTTCTAAAGGTAGAAAATACCAATTTATTGTAAAAAAGGTTTATGCAGTCTTAATTTATTGGTTTATCATATTACACACACTTAAAATTACGGCCCGACTAGGATTAACCTTTATTTACAGAGGTCGTCCAAGGAATTTAATTTCCTATACATTTCTAGTAAGCCGTCTATGTTGTCACAAGGAATTATATGTTTCAGGCTCAGTTATTATTATACCAGTTATATTATACCAGTTAT
>NW_018469946.1:0-645 GCF_002113885.1 Mizuhopecten yessoensis
TCCGTCCTCATGGTGTACGTGCTGGCGTATGAGCTACATTCTGAATACAACAGTGAAATAAGAATTGGTATTAGAAGAGAAATAAGGGATACAGTATGATTCCATCAAAAGGGTGCAGATGGGAATTCTTGTCATCTGTTGATTCTTTGAAGCTATTTTATAATATGTTTTGAAAAAGATACAATGACATTGACCTTAAAGTTTCTATTTTATAATCGTTCTTTTTATTGGAAGTTGAAAATCAATATCGAGAAATTATGTGATAGGATATGTAGAAACCGATTTGCTATATCTTTTTTTGTAGTTATACGTTCTTTTAACTATTGACGACCTGAAAGCACTCCAAATTAAGTATAACGTCAAAGGAATCCTGGTTCACATATAAACTTCAACTGAATTAGATGAGTACATATATCATACCAAATCCTCAATTTGTAGTAACAAATGTATTTATATCTAACCTTTGAACTACAGCTATTGTTCTCTTCCAAACAATAATGGTGATGAACAGACAAAATGTGGCATTTCTAAACATTTTCTTCAGGTTGGTAACTATGGATTATGAGAAGTTCTTTTTACACAACCAATAAAGTTTTCTACGTGACGTTTCGATGACTAGTACGATATGTACACTGTCACCTTCAT
>NW_018469947.1:0-646 GCF_002113885.1 Mizuhopecten yessoensis
ACTGAAATTGCTCAGCGGTAAAATTGCAACGCCATGTTTTGTTTTAAGCAAAATCATTTTCTTCTTTTTATCAGAAATGAAAAAAAGATTGATTAACCATGGTCTTATTAGTATCGTCTGTGTTTTGGAAGAAAATTAGAAGTAATAAGTAGGATTGTTTATGGGGTAATACGTTTATATCGAAGGTGAAAAAGAAAAGTGTGTGTCCCTGTGCATAAACAGCTGAGTGGATTTAAAATAATCCCTAAAATAATCCTGGTTATTCTTCAAAATAATTCACTATAAAAATCATTAAAACGAAGTAAAGTTGGAGGCGCCATTTTCTTATAGAATAATTTTGCTTCCGCGATCTTGCTAAAATTAATCACTACGTAATGTTCTACACAGTGACAGGAACATTGTTTTTTTATTACATACTTACCAACATTATTCCGACAGATATTTTCTTTCTTGATATATTGGTTTAGAAATAAAATTGGTATGAATAAATAAATGAAAGAAAAAAGGCGGGGCCAAAAAGAAAATCTTAACTTTTATTTCATTTCAATAGATATGTATTCAATTATTCAATAACTTAACAAAGAATTGCATGCTAAAACACAAAAAATCAAGGCCTTGGCAACATAAACATTACGCCGGTACAGTG
>NW_018469948.1:0-646 GCF_002113885.1 Mizuhopecten yessoensis
CGTCCGTACTTTAACAGTTCAACAACACAGGTTACGTCTGTACTTTTACAGTTCACCCACAAAGGTTACGTCTGCACTTGAACAGTTCACTCACACACGTTACGTCTGTACTTTTAAAACAGTTCAAACACACAGGTTACGTCCGTACTTTAACATTTCAACCACACACGTTTCGTCTGCACTTGAACAGTTCATTTACACACGTAACGTCCGTACTTGAACAGTTCACTCNCAACAGTTCACTCACACACGTTACGTCTGTACTTGAACAGTTCAACCACACAGGTTACGTCTGTACTTTAACAGTTCAACCACGCAGGTCACGTCTGTACTTTAACAGTTCAACCACACAGGTTACGTCCGTACTTTAACAGTTCAACCACACACGTTACGTCTGTACTTGAACAGTTCACTTAAAATCATTACGTCTGTACTTGAACATTTCACTTACAATCATTACGTCTGTACTTAGACAGGTCACTTACAATCATTACGTCTGTACTTGAACAGTTCACTTACAATCATTACGTCTGTACTTGAACAATTCACTCACACACGTTTTGTGTTAACAGTTCACTTACACACGTTTCGTCCGTACTTGAACAGTTCAATCACACAGGTTACGTCTGTACTTGAACAGTTCAAC
>NW_018469949.1:0-646 GCF_002113885.1 Mizuhopecten yessoensis
ACGGACCCTATGTAGTATTTACACGGACCCTATGTAGTATTTGCACTTAATACGTATTTAGGTTCGAATTTCAAAACGGGAGATGAATGAGTGAAGGACAAAGGTATACAAATAGTCAAGTAAAGTCTATGTTCTAGTATTTACAAGAACCTTTAATAGTATTTACACGGACCCTATGAAGTATTTACACGGTCCTATGTAGTGTTTACACGGACTCTATGAAGTTTTTATTTGGACCCTTTGCAGTATTTACCCGGACCCTATGAATGTTCCACTTTCCCTGTCCAATCTCTCCAAGTTCTTGCCGGGATTTGTCTACACATTCCTCTGTTGGAAGCTCATGTTTGGTCCTGCCTTATTGACTTTCGAGTTTCAAATTTCTCATTAGGTGTTGACGCTGTGATACATTCATTTTCTATTTGTCTCAAAAACTTTCTTGAAAATGCTATTTAAATGGCTTAAGTGGCTGGATAATTGTCAATCATCCTCAATGTCTGGATTGATGAGCTGAATAGGGAAAACATGTGTATGGTTTAAAAAAAAAAATACAAATCAGATACAAATATAAAAATTAAAAAAAATGACTGAATTAACAAAGGACCTGTTACAGGAACAAAAGAATTTTTCCCACAAAGCAATTTAACCA
>NW_018469950.1:0-646 GCF_002113885.1 Mizuhopecten yessoensis
GTCGTGTGAGACAGAAGTTCTACTGGCCTGGCTTGCAAAGAGATGATTGACAGTATATTGCTGGGTGCAAACATTGTGTATGTAGGAAAGAATGTGCAAAACGACGAGCACCTATGCAAATAGAGCCTACAGGATATCCCATGGAAAGATTGGCGTCTGACATACTCAGACCATTACCGGAAACAAAGGACGGAAACAGATATATTTTGGTAGTAAGTGATTACTTTTCCAAGTGGACAGAAGTTTTTGCCATGCGAAATATGGAGGCCAGTACAGTTGCTGCACTCATCGTGGAGGAGGTTGTTGTTCGTTTTGGTGTACCAAACGCCATACACTCGGATCAGGGGCGACAATATGAAAGCAAGCTGTGTCAAGAGATGTGTCTTTTGCTTGGCACCAAGAAAACGAGAACTACGCCATATCACCCGAAATCGGACGGTATGGTAGAAAGATTCAATCGGACTCTTGCAAGCATGCTTTGTGCCTATGTTGATGAGTGTCAGGATGACTGGGATGTTCACATACCTTACGTTATGATGGCGTACCGGTCAACAGAACAGGAAAGTACAGAGTTTACTCCAAACATGCTTATGTTAGGGATAGAGGTTTCTACCCCAGTTGATCTGTTCTATGATCTCCCTAACGA
>NW_018469951.1:0-573 GCF_002113885.1 Mizuhopecten yessoensis
TACCACTATAACAATAACAATGCCTATCAATGCCACCATACCTAAGTCTGTCACTACCAGCCATACCAAAGTTTGTCCCTACCACTATACCAAATATGTCACTACTAAATATACCATAGTCTTTCGCTTCCACTATACCTTAGTCTGTCACTACCAATCATACCAAAGTCTGTCACTACCAATCATGCCAATGTCCGTCACTACCACCATACCTAAGACTATAACTACCATTATACCAAAATCTATCACTACCACCATACCAAAGTCTGTCACTAACAACCATACCAAAGTCTGTAATTAACAACCATTCCAAAGTCTGTCACTACCACCATACCAAAGTCTGTCACTACCACCAAACCTAAATCTGTCACTACTTCAATACCAAAGTCTGTCACTACCACCATACCAAAGTATGTCACTACCATCATACCAATGTCTGTCACTACCATCATACCAAAGTCTGTCACTACCACCATACTAAAGTCTGTCAATACCACCATATCTAAATATATCACTACCACCATACCAAAGTATGTCACTACCATCATACCAAAGTCTGTCACTACCACCATA
>NW_018469952.1:0-646 GCF_002113885.1 Mizuhopecten yessoensis
CCCAATAACTATAGAGCTGACACATTCACTCTGACCCAATAACTATAGAGCTGACACATTCAGTCTCACCTAAAAACTATAGAGCTGGCACATTCTCTCTGACCTAATAACTAGAGAGCTGGCCTTTCAGTCTGACCTAATAAATATAGACCTGGCACATTCAGTCTGACCCAATAACTATAGAGCTGGCACATTCTCTCTGATCTACTAACTAGAGAGCTGGCACATTCAGTCTCACCCAATAACTAGAGACCTGGCACATTCACTCTGACCCAATATTAGAGCTGGCACATTCTCTCTGGCCTAATAACTAGAGAGCTGGCCTTTCAGTCTGACCTAATAACTATAGAGCTGGCACATTCAGTCTAACCTAATAACTATAGAGCTGGCACATTCAGTCTAACCTAATAACTTGAGAGCTGGCACATTCAGTCTGACCTAATAACTAGAGGGCACATTCAGTCTGACCCAATAACTAGAGAGCTAGCTGGCACATTCATTCTGACCCAATAACTATAGAGCTGACACATTCAGTCTCACCCAATAACTAGAGACCTGGCACATTCACTCTGACCCAAAAACTAGAGAGCTAGCTGGCACTTTCATCTTGACCTAATAAATAGAGAGCTGACACATTCAGTCTGAC
>NW_018469953.1:0-646 GCF_002113885.1 Mizuhopecten yessoensis
CAGTTAACCATCATGTTGAGTCTGTTACTACAATACTGTTCCCATTATGTTGTATTTGTTACTACAATACTGTTCCCATCATGTTAAGTCTGTTACTACACGACTGTTACCATCATGTGGTGTTTGTTACTTTATGACAGTTAACCATCATGTTGAGTCTGTTACTACAATACTGTTCCCATCATGCGGTGTTTGTTACTACAATACTGTTACCATCATGTTGTGTCTGTTACTACATGACTGTTCCCATCATGTTGTGTCTGTTACTACATGACTGTTCCCATTATGTTTAAGTCTGTTACTACATGACATTTACCATCATGTTGAGTCTGTTACTACAATATTGTTCCCATCATGTGGTGTTTGTTACTACACGACTGTTACCATCATGTGGTGTCTGTTACTACATGACTGTTACCATCATGTGGTGTTTGTTACTTTATGACAGTTAACATTCATGTTGATTCTGTTACTACAATACTGTTCCCATCATGTTGAGTCTGTTTCTACATGACTGTTCCCATCATGTTGTGTTTGTTACTTCATGACTGTTCCCATCATGTTGTGTTTGTTCCTACATGACTGTTAACATCATGTTGTGTCTGTTACTATATGACTGTAACCATCATGTTGTGTTTATTACTAC
>NW_018469954.1:0-646 GCF_002113885.1 Mizuhopecten yessoensis
ATAACCTTGAAAAACTATATTTAACGTACATTCGACCATTATTAGGGTATGCATATGAAGTCTGGGACAATTGTGGAATGACAAATTCATCAAAACTTGAAAATATTCAGATAGATGCTGTACGAATTGTTACAGGACTACCTATTTACACAAAAATTGAACATATGTTTAATGAAATTGGCTGGGTTCCACTAAGTAATAGAAGGAAAAACAGAAAATTGTCCCTATTCTTTACAATTAAAAACGGTACAGCTCCTAATTATTTGTGTGACACCTTACCAGATAGCATTGGGGATATTTCTCGTTATAACCTAAGAAATTCCCAACATTTAAGACAACCAAACTTTAGGCTTGAAACAATGTGCAATTTTTTTTCCCATCAACTACAAAAATGTGGAATGACCTAGATATATCTATAAGGAATTCGGCTTCTCTCAGTTCATTTAAATCAAATATAAAATCAAAAGGTAAACTACAAAATAAATGCTTTCTGGTATGGGGTTCCCGTAAATCAAACATACTTCATTGCCGTTTGAGAAATAGTGCGAGCTCCCTTAACTATGACCTATTTAGAGCAAATTTTTTCAAATACAGCTGAATTTGCATGCGGTAATCCATGTGAAGACTCTTATCACTTCCTTTGTGT
>NW_018469955.1:0-646 GCF_002113885.1 Mizuhopecten yessoensis
CATGATATATATATAAAGACAGGCCATGTTATATATAAAGACAGGCCAAGATATATATAACGACAGGCCATGATATATATTAAGACAGACCATGATATATATTAAGACAGGCCATGTTATATATATAGACAGGCCATGATATATATAAATATAAGGACAGGCCATGATATATTATAATGACAGGCCATGATATATATATAAACAGGCCATGATATATATAAAGACAGACCACGATATATATAAAGACACGCCATGATATATATAAAGACAGGCCATTATATATATAAAGACAGGCCACGATATATATAAAGACAGGCCANTATATAAAGACAGGCCATGATATATATAAAGACAGGCCACGATATATGGAAAGACAGGCCATGAAATATATAAAAACAGTCCACGATATATGTAAAGACAGGCCATGATATATATAAAAACAGGCTATGATATATATAAAGACAGACCACGATATGTATAGACAGGCCATGATATATATAAAGACAGGCCATGATATATAAATATATAAGGACAGGCCTTGATATATATAATGACAGGCCATGATATATAAATAAACAGGCCATGATATATATAAAGACATGCCATGATATATATTAAGACAGACCATGATATATATTAAGACAGG
>NW_018469956.1:0-646 GCF_002113885.1 Mizuhopecten yessoensis
TCTATGTCAATCACCGTGTGACGAACAGAGTCTATGTCAATCACCCTGTGACGAACAGAGTCTATGTCAATTACCGTGTGACGAACAGAGCCTAGGTCAATCACCGTTTGACGAATAGAGTCTAGGTCAATCACAGTATGACGAACAGTGTCTAGGTCTCACCGTGCGACGAACAGAGTCTAGGTCAACCACCGTGTGATGAAAAGAGTTTAGGTTAATCACCGTGTGACGAGCAGAGTCTAGGTCAATCATCGTGGGACGAACAGAGTCTGGGTCAATCACCGTGTGATGAACAGAGTTTATGTCAATCACCGTGTGACGAACAGAGTCTAGGTCAACCACCGTGTGACGAAAAGAGTTTAGGTTAATCACCGTGTGACGAACAGAGTCTAGGTCAATCATCGTGTGACAAACAGAGTCTGGGTCAATCACCGTGTGATGAACAGAGTTTATGTCAATCACCGTGTGACGAACAGAGTCTAGGTCAATCACCGTGTGACGAACAGAGTCTAGGTCAATCACCNACAGAGTCTAAGTCAATGACCGTGTGATGAACAGAGTCTAGGTTAATCACGGTGTACGATCAGACCCTAGGTCAATCCCGTGTGACGAACAAAGTCGAGGTCAATCATCGTGTGACGAACAG
>NW_018469957.1:0-646 GCF_002113885.1 Mizuhopecten yessoensis
TGACTTGGTACCAGACGGGGTGTGGTTCTGTGCCACACTCTACAAAGGAGGTCTGCCAACACTCTCTCCGTATGGCGATAGACGGGTGAGGATTCCTATTGCAAGTGTAATACAACAACTTGGAGGAAATGTTAAACTATATGCTGGCGTGACTGATCAGAAAGTTGACGCAAACACTTATGTCAGGTTGATGCTTGTGAGGGGAAACGCAACATTTGCAATATTGCATCACATGGAAGAACTGGACATCGCCAACAATCCTTGGCTAACACTGACCGGAGTAAACGGTGTTGCGAGAAGACGAACATGGGTGGAAATATACGTTCCTTACCAGATTGATGTCGGTAACTGTACCTGGGATAACGGTATGTATAATATACTTCTCCTTTACAATTTTCTTTTCACTATTAAATAATCGTTTCGTACATATTTCATTTATAGTTATGGTTGAAAAAAAAGGCTATACATACACACCATTTTTAAGCTGTTTAAGGTTAATCCTTCCAGCTATCGGATATAGTTTACCAGTAAAGGTTCGGGGTAAGACTAGGACGAATGTATCCCACTTAAGTTTTTTAACAGAGGCGACTAATGTGACCCCCCCCCCCTTGAGGTTTCTTCTGTGACTTTTGCTCAGGGAAAAACG
>NW_018469958.1:0-646 GCF_002113885.1 Mizuhopecten yessoensis
AGTGACAAACACAGACAGTGACTGACGACTGACTGACAACACTGATTTATCCCACAATGTGACATACAGACAGTGACTGACAACACTGATGTATCCCACACAGTGACACACACAGACAGTGACTGACAACACTGATGTATCCCACACTGTGACACACAAAGACAGTGACTGACAACACTGATGTATCCCACACTGTGACACACAAAGACAGTGACTGACAACACTGATGTATCCCACACTGTGACACACAAAGACAGTGACTGACAACACTGATGTATCCCACACTGTGACACACAAAGACAGTGACTGACAACACTGATGTATCCCACACAGTGATACACACAGACAGTGACTGACAACACTGATGTATCCCACACAGTGACACACACAGACAGTGACTGACAATACTGATGTGTCCCACACTGTGACACACACAGACAGTGACCGACAACACAGATGTATCCCACACAGTGACAAACACAGACAGTGACTGACGACTGACTGACAACACTGACATATCCCACACAGTGACACACACGGACAGTGACTGATGACAACACTGATGTATCCCATACAGTGACATACACAGACAGTGACTGATAACACTGATGTATCCCACACAGTGACACACACAGACAGTGACTGA
>NW_018469959.1:0-646 GCF_002113885.1 Mizuhopecten yessoensis
AGTTCCACTGTGAACATTGTAATATTACCTGGCTATCCAGTTCCATTCTGAACATTGCAATATTATCTGGCTATCCAGTCCCACTCTGAACATTGTAATATTACCTGCCTATCCAGTCACACTGTGAACATTGTAATATTACCCTGCTATCCACTCCCAATGTGAACATTGTAATATTACCTGGCTATCCAGTCCCACTGTGAACATTGTAATATTACCTGGCTATCCAGTNCTGTGAACATTGTAATATTACCTAGCTATCAAGTCCCACTGTGAACATTGTAATGGTATCTGGCTATCCAGTCCCACTGTTAATATTGTAATATTACCTGGCTATACAGTCCGACTGTGGACATTGTGATATTACCTGGCTATCTAGTCCCACTGTGAACGTTGTAATGGTATCTGGCTATCCAGTCCCACTGTTAATATTGTAATATTACCTGGCTATTAAGTCCCACTGTTAACATTGTAATATTACCTGGCTATTAAGTCCCACTGTTAACATTGTAATATTACCTGGCTATCCAGTCCCACTGTTAATATTGTAATATTACCTGGTTGTCTAGTCCCACTGTTAATATTGTAATATTACCTGGCAATCTAGTCCCACTGTGAACATTGTAATAGTATCTAGCTATCGAGT
>NW_018469960.1:0-646 GCF_002113885.1 Mizuhopecten yessoensis
CAAACAAATATACACCAGGCTACCCACACGGGGACACACAAATATTCACCAGACTACCCACACGGGGACATTCAAATATACACCAGACTACCCACACGGGGACAAACAAATATACACCAGACTGCCCACACGGGGACACACAAATATACGCCAGGGTACCCACACGGGGACAAACAAATATACAACAGGGTACCCACACGGGGACACACAAATATACAATAGGCTAACCACACGGGGACAAACAAATATACACCAGGGTACCCACACGGGGACACACAAATATACAATAGGCTAACCCCACCGGGACAAACAAATATACACCAGGGTACCCACACGGGGACAAACAAATATACAACAGGGTACCCACACGGTGACACACAAATATACAATAGGCTAACCACACGGGGACAAACAAATATACAACAGGGGACCCACACGGGGACACACAAATATACACCAGGCTACCCACACGGGGACAAACAAATATACACCAGACTACCCACACGGGGACAAACAAATATACACCAGGCTAACCACACGGGGACACACAAATATACACCAGGGTACCCACACGAGGACACACAAATATACACCAGGCTAACCACACGGGTACAAACAAATATACAACAGGGTACCCACACGGGGA
>NW_018469961.1:0-646 GCF_002113885.1 Mizuhopecten yessoensis
CCTTCTCGAGACTCTCTCTAAGTGCAAAGGGTACTGGTCGTGCTTAACAGAATATCGGTTTCGCGCTCGGGTCTATGTATATATGTGCCTTAAAATGTTTTATTGTCCCCACATCCTTTTGGAACAAATGACTGTACTTGGACTTCAGCTCCTCCACTCCGACTGACGGACGACTGGTAGGTTCCTTTGATACCGAATGAACACGGAAAACCTCTTTCCAATCGAGCTTGATAGTCTTCAACCAATTCCGGCCAAGCAAGGAAGGCTTATCTCCCCTTGCTATAATCAAAGGTAAAGTCACATGTTGATTTCCATACCTGACTGGTACATCAACCTTCCCCAACAACTCCACTTTGTCACCACTGTAGGTTTTCAACTGTACTGAAGTTGGTTGTAAGGGTAAATTAGTCAAACAGTTTTTGTACAGCTCTTCAGATACAATACTCACAGCTGCTCCAGTATCCAATTCCATCTTGACACAGTTCCCATCTAACTCCATATGAACTTTGTATCCAGCTGTCGAGCCTCGTGCTGTGGACGCTTGAAATATTCCAAACATTCCTAGATCTCGGTCACTACAGGCCCCTTCGACCTCTTGTACGTACTTAGCCTTGACAGTTTTTTTCTTAGACAAACACATCTTGGC
>NW_018469962.1:0-646 GCF_002113885.1 Mizuhopecten yessoensis
TGTCAGTTAATATTCCGGGTCTGGTAGATATTTAGAAGAAGTCGTATTAAGATTTTAAGATGTTTGACCCCTTTGATCCTTAATTCAGGTCAAATTCTTTTTAATGAACTAACTTTGTAGCCCTTCATCCAAGCATACTCGTGGCCAATTTCCTCATGTTTGGCCTCATGGATATTCAGAAGAAGTCGTTTAATGATTTTAAACATATTTGACCCCTGTGACCTATAAGTCAGCTCCAGATAATTCATTTGAATGAACTTGGTAGCCCTTTTCCCCAGCATGCTACTGACCAAATATCACTAGCCTGAGCATTCGGGTTATTAAGAAGACGTTGTTAATATATTTTAACATTTTTGACCACTTTTGACCTTGAAAATCGTCGAAGGTCATTTATTTTAACAACATTGCTAGTCCTACATGCCAGAATGTACTGGCCAAACATCGAACCTCATTTAAATGATTCAACAGGATACTTAAGTACAGGATGGTATGAGTAATCTTTGTACGAACAAGTACATTATGATTTATCCTCACTGCTTTTATTTAGGTTTTTTATATTAATTCATTTTACCTCAGGTATACACTTTTGTACAAGCCTTCAGTTACAAGCTTACCGATGGGATATCCATATACTGGCCCCCGTCTC
>NW_018469963.1:0-646 GCF_002113885.1 Mizuhopecten yessoensis
AAATTACTGTGATCTTGATCACTGGTGTTTAGATTACTAAGGTTATAGATTACTAAGGATAGGATTGGTGGTAATTGAGATTACTGTGATCAGGATCACTGGTGTTTAGATTACTAAGGTTACAGATTACTAAGGATAGGATTGGTGGCAATTGAAATTACTGTGATCTTGATCACTGGTGTTTAGATTACTAAGGTTATAGATTACTAAGGATAGGATTGGGGGTAATTGAGATTACTGTGATCAGGATCACTGGTGTTTAGGTTACTAAGGTTACAGATAACTTAGGATAGGATAGGTGGTATTAAGATTTACTGTGATCAGTACCACTGTTGTTTAGGTTACTAGGGTTACAGATTACTTAGGATAGGATTGGTGGTATTGAGATTACTGTGATCAGTATCACTGGTGTTTAGGTTACTAGGGTAAGAGATAACTTAGGATAAGATTGGTGGTATTAAGATTACTGTGATCAGGATCACTGGTGTTTAGGTTACTAAGGTTACAGATAACTTAGGATAGGATAGGTGGTATTAAGATTTACTGTGATCAGTACCACTGTTGTTTAGGTTACTAAGGTTACAGATTACTTAGGATAAGGTTGGTGGTATTGAGATTACTGTGATCAGTATCACTGGTGTTTAGG
>NW_018469964.1:0-646 GCF_002113885.1 Mizuhopecten yessoensis
AGGTGGAGGATCTCCGGACGAGAGTGCATCGTCCTGGACCGAGGGTGGCGAAGGACGGTTCGCTCTGAGAGGGAGAGCCAGGGGCTATTCCACCAGAAGCGACAAAAGCTCCGGAAAACAAGGCTGCCTCGGCCACAGGGGCGCTATCAGAAGGAGGGAACACTGATGCTCCCTAAACGTCTGCAGCATCCTACCCACCAGGGTAAAGGGCGGGAATGCATATGCATGCATTCCCTCCCAATCCAGAGACAGAGCGTCCACGGCCCAAGCCCTCGGATCTGAAACCGGAGCGACAAACGTTGGCAACTGATTGTTCAGTGGCAAACAGTTCTAATTTGGGCCTGTCCCACACCTGACAAATTCCCTCGAAAATCGTGGGATTCAGTTGCCACGCGTTTAAAACCGGATTGCGGCGCCTGAAAAGAGTATCCGCCAGAACATCCAACCTGCCTGGAAGACACATATTGTCAACTGCATTTCCTGGCAAAGAAGAAGAATGCGGATAGAGTTGTCCGTAGCAACACAAACCACCTTGGAATGCGGCATATCCCGAAGAGACTGCAGAGCCAACAGAGCAGCCCTCATCTCGAGCACATTGATGTGCTCCGAAAGCTGTTCACAAGACCGACCCCCCCCCCGACCCCCG
>NW_018469965.1:0-646 GCF_002113885.1 Mizuhopecten yessoensis
TACAGTAACAACAAAAGCGCTCATCTTAGAGAAGCAGCCAAAGAAAATTAGCATTATTCCAGCCACGAGAACCACACGGCGGCTACCGACCTACCAGTGTGAAAATAACAGGTGAAAGGCAGAAGTGTAGCGTTTATACAAAATGGACACATCGGCACTCCAAGTTGACAAAGAAACACAACAAGGGGCACCGGTGAGACACTTGTCCTTGCAATCAAAGAATCACGATAGGATACTGACAGAATACCATAACTATAATCAGAATATGTTATAATCTAGAAGAGTAATAGCACATTCTCACACAAATAATTTTAGTAAACAAACCTTGGTTAGACTGATAACGCCGATATTCTGACTGCATGACGTCACACCAAATCCAGATCCAACCAAAATGGCGAGAATGCAATCGATACCTTCTAGAAGAATACCTGGTATAAAACGAAAATCAGTTATATTAACGAGAAAAAAGGATATAATTGTTTATTCGTTCCTGAATAAATTAATATAATAATAATATGTAATGATTAATAGATATATAACATATGTAATTCAGCACCTTGTTTGATACTGATCAGTTAACTTTGCCTGTAAGAGTCATTTTCTGACATTACCTCGGTAAACATCATTTTTGACCACACGTACCTCT
>NW_018469966.1:0-646 GCF_002113885.1 Mizuhopecten yessoensis
TGAAAGTCAAAGCAAAATTCAAGCTGAAAAAGCTGAAGCTTTAGAAAGAGGACACAAGGAAAAAAATTCAGTTTTTCAAGAAATATTGAAGGCTATCAAAGATCAGAAATGAAATGTGTTAACATTCATTGACTGTTATCAATTCAAGAACTGAAAGGTTACAAGATATGTTGTTCAGTATTAAATAATATTGAGTTGCTATGAAGCATTTTTTTTTTCATTTTTAATTTCAGGTTTGAATATTTGTGACTTACCAGTGGAACTTTTGACCAAGATTGTGTCTTATGTACCATTTCCAGATATTGTAATACCAGTGAGCCAAGTATGCAAGAAGATGGCGGAGTTAGTTAAGAGTGGCCCCGTATTTTCATCTTGATATTTTTGAATACTTGTTGAAGATTTGTTGTCATTGACATCATGCAACACACTTATTCTTGATGCTGGACTCTTGACATCCCCAGATATCTTAGCTGGCTTAAAACATTTAAGACATGTAAATGTTGTAGGTGGGGGCACTGGAAATATCCTAATTGAATCATTGATGATGAATCTGATGCAGTGCCCTGCATTAACAAGGTTAGAGATAAGCCACGTACCATGCTTGAATGAACATCATGTTCTAGTTTTATCAGAAACTCTAGGAAAC
>NW_018469967.1:0-646 GCF_002113885.1 Mizuhopecten yessoensis
ATACAAAAATGTACATGTACACTTAGTTTATACTGGAGAATTAACTCGGGGAATGAATATATCTATAAATATATAATCACTGTATACTCATGTAGTTTCAATAACATGGAGTAAACAGAATTTCATTTCAAGTCCTTGGTAGTTAAAAAAACCTATATTTTGTGTTACAGGAAAAAAATCACCTGAAGGTAATATTTAAATAAACATGAAAATTGTATACATACCTAAAGTCCGTTAGAGTTACCTCCCTTCATACAAGTCTCCTTTAATATGCGGTATTTCTTGTGTAGTTATTTCAGGTGTTTCATTAATTATTGATCACGTGTACAGTACTGGACTGCACATTATGGGATATACATGTATTTGTAAACAACTGTGTAACTGTCAGTAATTTCTGCAGAAACAACAAAGCAATTTCTAGTTTATACATTTTAAACTATTTCACCCTATGATTGAACATATATATATATATTTGTGTGGGAACAATGTCGTGCTTTACATGGTTACGTTCTTTTAGTTGACAATTGCAAACCTCCATGGAAACCATTCTGAAGTTTTCGTCAAAGTCATGACATGATTGGTCACCGATCAACAAAATGGCAAAAAAAAGTTTTCAATTGGAATACATTCACATGTAAGAGGTCTT
>NW_018469968.1:0-646 GCF_002113885.1 Mizuhopecten yessoensis
GTAGCGTCATCAAACAACGACAAAATCAGAACTCAAATTCGATATCGATATTAAAAAAAAACATAGTTCAAAGTAGACATTAAATTCCGGAAAAAACGATTGAATAAATAAAAAAAGGTTCTCTGTGCCAATTCGGCTACCCGAATTCCTACTATACAAGACATCCATGGTTATATTTAACCGTTGTCCAAAGAATGTGTATAAATGATAGGATCATTTATTTAGTGTAATATAAACGAAAAAATGGTTGCAATGAGTAAATCGGTTATTTTTTTGTAGAATAAACGAAAAAATGTTTGCATAATTTTTTGGCGAGAGTAAGGCGATTTTAATCATAAATCTGTAAATATTTCTTTAAATTTAGTATATTGAGTACTGTATAAAGGGAAAGTTGCGCTTAATCATGCTTTTGCCCTCTCTTGTAAAATCCATATTCTTTCAGCGTTTATTTTGCCCTTCACATTTAATCGATGTACTGTCATGACAACCGCGCCGTTGTGAATAGCGAAAAAACGGAAGTTAAACTGCGGCGAACACTTCACAGCTAGATTGCGTTTTCAGACCTTGGTAAATTTGCAAACGAAATAAAAAAAGGAGTAGATGATATGCCGAACCAATAGGGAAGTAGGATACAAAGATTATTTTC
>NW_018469969.1:0-646 GCF_002113885.1 Mizuhopecten yessoensis
CATAAATTGGACTGAAATGAATGCATAAGTAACTACATCATCTGAATTTAATAATGTCCAGAGTTTTTGTGTTGATTGTGATGAGGGGTCTCAATTTAAGTGGTAACAGCGCTAAGCATTTGACTTAGATTAATGAAGTGCTCAGCCTGATAAAATGTACGGGACCTATTGACGTCTTCTTTTCAGAAACATTCAACAATTTGGCTAGCAAGATTAAATCATTGTTAGCTAAAACATTGAATCTTAATTTCAAAAGAGCTACAGGTTTATATTTGGAAAATATGTGGTATGTTTTGAAATTTCACATTTGGACAAGATGCTGTAGTCCTGCCAGTACGCATGAAATAGCCATAAATCTCTGCGAGGACACGAAACATGCCATCGTTTCATGTTTTAAGTGTTCCAGTATTTAACCAGTCATTCATGCACATAGAGGTGTGTTATTCCTTTTAAAATATTCAAGAGCAGGAAATCGGAGCTATAGAGTCGAACAATGATAATATTTTTCATTCTTGAATGCACATGACGTTTGTCAAAGAGTTTTAAAAACACTGATATTCCTTGGAGATACAGAATTAAAAGCATTCATATCCATTACTTTAGCATGCAAACTTTGAAATCTTTAAAAACTGTCTTTCTTTATGAA
>NW_018469970.1:0-646 GCF_002113885.1 Mizuhopecten yessoensis
CGGTCCTGAAGTAATAATTTGTGTCATTATGTATAGACGAAATAAGTCATGTCTGCATCGTCATGTATTTAATCATCACCACGTGATTCAAAATATATGTTTGATAATTTGAGGAGTCCAATACAAATTACAACCAAGATAAGGACTCCATAATGTATCTATAGTGCTGTAGTTTTGTCTCCGGGTGCTACACAATTTATAGCTTTAATATCGACAGACGAATTGTCATATATATCTCATATTCCCGAATTAAATTGTAGAATATATGTAATTACCTCGGCCTGCCGAAGTTGTATGCATCAACAGCAAAAATGTTACTGTCATTTAGGATTTTTTTGGTGATAAAAATTGAAAATATTTCAAAGGACAGACGTTTTCAACAATGGATGTAAGTCTTATTGCCCGTCATACATATTCAGTTTGACCTATTTACCAACATCGCATGCTTTTGTTATTCAACACCCGAATTTAATTTCATATTCATAAAAATGTGAGAGCGATAAGTAATGGGCTGTCCGTTGTGTCAGATCGTCTGCTCGCCTGGCCTTTCTTACGTGTCGGATAGGCGACACCCCGGATACATGACCATCCTTCCTGGTTCCGCTTTCCCGCCTTTTTATAATGGCGTTTTTCAAACACAAAAGAG
>NW_018469971.1:0-646 GCF_002113885.1 Mizuhopecten yessoensis
TGTAGGTGTGTCATGAGAGACACTTGAAGTATAACAGCTGTAGGTGTTATGAGGAGCACTTGAAGTATAACAGCTGTAGGTAACCTGTAGGTGTGTCATAAGAGACACTTGAAGTATAACAGCTGAAGGTAAACTGTAGGTGTGTCATGAGAGACACTTGAAATATAACAGCTGTAGGTGTCATGATGAGCACCTGAAGTATAAAAGCTGTAGGTAGACTGTAGATGTGTCATGAGAGGCACCTGACGTATAACAGCTGTAGGTAACCTGTAAGACACATGAAGTATAACAGCTGTAGGTAACCTGTAGGTGTGTCATGAGAGATACTCTTGAATTATACGAGCTGTATGCTATAATCAAATATAGGTAAGTCTAGACAGAAACTGGAAGTATAAAAGCTGTAGGTGTGTTATTTTTTGTTTGTTTGTTTTGTTTTGGCCAATGTGATTGTTCCTTTTCTGTTTTTATTTAACGCGTAACATGGAACACATTGAAACAGAACTTATAGTAGTCGTATACCCTCAGCATTGTTAAAACAATTAATTTCCAACCCTTTATTTACGTTCTATAACATTCACTTTTATTATTTAAGAAAAAATAGTTTTTTCACGTATGAAAGCAATACACCGTCCTGAAAACAACATTA
>NW_018469972.1:0-646 GCF_002113885.1 Mizuhopecten yessoensis
GCAAATTCACTGGATAACAGGCCGATTATGTGATAAATGGTATTTAAACACCTCTATATGATAAAGAAACCAATTAAGGCATTAATAACTAAACCTTCATTATATCTTAATACTAAGTACACAAAACACGGTGTAATGGCTAGAATGATAAATAAAGTGTATACCTTTACAGGGGCCTCGGGATCAATGTATAGCTTAAATATCCTTTGAGAGGTAAAATGTATGTGTATGTCGAACACAAATGCCCCCAAAACGTATAATCAGTAACAGAAAAGTGACATACACGTATTATATAATTTTTGCTTCATTTTTATTCGCTACATGTTTTATATTAACATGTGACCACCTATAAAACAGGTGACTGCACAGTGATCGATAGACTGGAGCAGGAATAGATATAAATATAAATTCGTGGCTATAGTCGTATTTGTGTTGAATGCATAGTCATACATAAATTTCAAAATTAAAATTTAAAAAATAGTGATTGATGTCGTGATATTATATAAATGTATAAATACCCAAAAGTAAATGTTTTAACAGGGGGAAAAAATCTGTTCTGCTTACCGTATCTGGCCTATTTTCCAGCTCATTGTCATCTGTTAACGGACACAAATATGTTGCACTAATGGGTGATTTTAATGCGAGA
>NW_018469973.1:0-646 GCF_002113885.1 Mizuhopecten yessoensis
GTTCTGTTGTTTGTTTTCTTTCTATTACAGATCTTGTTTATAAATGGCCTTCGACATTTCCAGGAGATTTTACGAGATCTGTCACTATGTATGTTTTGCGCTGGTGCTGTGTAACGTTTTGTATCGACACCTGTTTTACATCGCAGTGATGCTACTTTGTTATGTTGGTGTATGGATATACAAACGTAGCCAGAACACATGGATGGACATCAATGGTCAAGGCATTCTGATCACAGGATGTGATACGGGTATTACGAGAGTTTTTTGTTTTGTTTAAAATTTAAGGGATTTCCTTCTCCGAGTTAAAGTGTTTTAGAAAATTTTGAATGGTCATAGCTCATCGCAAAAATATACACATCATATTTTAAAAACGAATTCTAACTAAGTCATTTATGTTTTTTCTTTGGTCATTTCGGCAATTGTGTTGCTATGGTAGGGCATCTTCGCCCACGTATTGATAACATGTGCATAAGAAAGAGAGACCCAATTTACCAATATGATGTTTATAACAGAAATTGTTAAGTACATTCAAGTTGAAAATTTTACTTCCATGAGGCCGGAAATGACACAGAATGCCTCCGGTCCGTATTAGTACAATCAAAATTAAAAGGCACAGAAAGCGCTAAAGTAACAATACCGCCAATAT
>NW_018469974.1:0-646 GCF_002113885.1 Mizuhopecten yessoensis
TACGATTTAACGCGCGTATTTCAAAAGGAATATTTTAATGGTACATGCGGAACTTACCTTGTGTCAGTACAGCTGCTTTGATTTTATGTATTGAGAATAAGTATGATTTTTGATGACTAGTGCTAACACGCTTGATGGTAATGTCTGCAGTGAGGGACTTTCAGGCTTACTGGGTATATATCCTGATTCTGTTACTAGTAAATAACATTAACAGTAGCCAGTAAGTACATCGTGTCCATGCACGTGTATATTTGAGCATATATACATATATGTAGGTCAATGCACGTTCCGGACACTGAAGCATTAACGGCAGATATACGCGATAAGTTAGAAGCCCTTGAGAACAACAAGTGCGTGAAAAGTGTGTACGTCAGGCAGTTTACTGGACAGGCCGGTGTCTACAATTTAGTTAAAAGTTAAATATGCATTCTATTCAAAAGATTGACTCCAAAAGAAACCAACGGTGTTTATGTCAAAGTCTCTTGGATACAACCAATAGGTGTGTTATATCATGTGTCAGTTATACGTGTGTTATATCACGTGTTAGTGTTACGTGTGTTATATCATGTGTCAGTGTTACGTGTGCGTAGCTAGGAGCCTGAATTTGGATTGACTTGGTACATGGATACATTACAATATCCCTATC
>NW_018469975.1:0-646 GCF_002113885.1 Mizuhopecten yessoensis
AGTCATTGCTCATTGTTATTTTTTCAATTTATTACTATTAGGTCAACCCTAAGAAGGAGCCCCCGAAGAAGAAGCACCGAAGGCATCTTGCCTAATATGTATTGCCCTATCACACAGATACCAATACCTAGTACAGACTTTGCTTCCACACTTGTTACACAGCTACCTGCAATTAGAGGCAACGCACAGATTTTGAGAATTCTACCAGCTGCAAATTCTACAGAAAACTCATTATCCATTTATGGATCAGTTCCTATATGATCTGTGCTGTCATATCAACAAAAACCGATGTTATTAAATAGCATTATCATTAATAATGAAGAACATAAAGATTTTCCAGACTTTACTATGTTAAAACAGCCATGCTATTACAATGCTGTGTTAAATCAACCTGAACTGGATCACTTTTTGGGCCTTCACACTGATCTTGCTGTTGCTGCTGAGATAGAGCCAGAGACTCGGAACCAAAGTTCAAACAAGTTATGGTATCACTTAAGAAGACACAGGATAACATCTATCATGTTCAAGGACGTATGTGTCCGAAAGGCAAATTTTGACAGTTTGGCAGCTAGACTTTTGAAAGGAAAACACATTCAAACTGCTGCAAGGAAATTTGGGTTGGAACATGAGCCAGTAGCAGAAAAAT
>NW_018469976.1:0-646 GCF_002113885.1 Mizuhopecten yessoensis
AATTTTTTCATCCCAGTTAAGCTTTTCACATTCATTTTTATTATTGCTAAAATATACCCTTAATGACTTTATTGGTAGTTCTGGCCAGTTTATTCCGCCTATTTTTCTTTTAGAATTTTTTAGTTTTCCTATCCAAAGACCATCGGTTTTGTTTCTATTTAATTTTAAACCTGATACCTCCCCAAATTCTAACACTATTTGCAACGCTATTGGTATGTGGTGAACAAATAAACAGGGTGGTGTCATCCGCTAACTGGCTTATTTTTTTTCTTTCAAAGACCCCTGTACTTTTATTCCTCTTCAAATGTTGTAATTGCGAATATTAATGGCTAGGATTTCAACTATGGCTACGAAAATTAAAGCGGAGACCGGACATCCCTGCCTTATGCCTCTTTCTATTTAAAAACATTTAGATTTCGACCCATTGTTTAACATACAACTAGAACTATTGGATTACAAAATGTTTATCCATGAGATGAAAGAGTTATTAAATCCAAATGCTTTTAAAGTTCTAACCATAAAGACCCACTCCCATGTGTCGAATGTTTTTTGGAAATCTAGGAATAGGATTGCCCCCTCTATATTTAATTGGTCTGCATAGTCAATGATATCTTGTGTTCGACGAATATTATAACCGATATATCTA
>NW_018469977.1:0-646 GCF_002113885.1 Mizuhopecten yessoensis
CAAAACACTGGTATCTTGTTATCAGCTCATATGGAACTATTATCTTTGTTTACAACAGTGTTTTTGTTAAAGACCCATATAACATGATATTTCAACTAGTGCTGTGATAAATTATGATGCATAACTGTGTAGATCTGAATTTTTTTGAATCTTGGTCATCTACCACTTCACCCCTCCCCCCCCCTCCCTTACCTGGTGTTGTAAATTATACATAAACTTGTATAGGATATTGTCATATTTTTTAAGTGTGAAAGGTATTCTGTAAATGTCATACTTTGGTATCAAATGTTTGTATCTTGAACTATTCTTTGTGGTAAACTGAGCAAATTCTATGTATTTTTACCTTCTTAATAATCTTAAATGCACATCTTTTATCAGTCCCTGCCAGTTACACTCATCCTGTGTTGAATTTTCCTACCACTGATGACGATTTAGTTCTACTTGTATTTTCTCTACCACATACTCTGAAGATACTTTGGGAATGTGTCAAATTATTACTTTTTTTGTTTTAATCTGGGCCATTTTCGTTTAAACGGTTAAACTGGTCGGACCACAGTTATTCGTTTATTGAATAAGGCCGGACTTAGAAATCTGATGCTGCTTTCAGGCGGGCCTTGACAAAGCCTTGCAAGGCCTGCATAAACAT
>NW_018469978.1:0-646 GCF_002113885.1 Mizuhopecten yessoensis
AAAGTATGACATGATAAATGGTACAGATACAGGATGTTATACAGGATAAATTGTACAGAATTATATGAAGTGGTGTAGAAGTTTACTTACAGGGCCTATAATGGTGGCTTCCCAATGGTAAACTAGAAAATAGAAAATAGAAATTTAACACGCAAATACAATTTGTACTTCAATATTTGATTTTGTTCAATGGTATGATTCAGATACATGACAGACCATAATTTTAAGTGTGTTTTACAATTTAATACACAGTAATTTCAATTGATTACAGTAAGATCATCAGTTAATTATACGTGTATGTCATAGCTACGTGGTCACATGACATCAGGTGTTTAGGTTGTAAAACCACAAACACACAACATATAGTTATACAATTGCATTATATAAATCATTGTTTAATATTTTAAAAATATAACTTTATTACATAATGTTTATCAAAACACTTACAGTAAATTGTGATTTCCACCTTTTTGGCCTCAACCTTCAACAATTCAGTTATAGAAGGATAGCTGTATGTCACAGGGGATATAACAATATTGTGTCTACAGACAATTCTAGTACAAATGTTTACCCCTCACTTATGTCACAGTGTATATAACAGCATTATGTCTACAGACAATTCTAGTATACCCCTCACTTATGTCAC
>NW_018469979.1:0-646 GCF_002113885.1 Mizuhopecten yessoensis
TTTTTCTCCACCAGGGGGTGCTGGAGGTTGGAGGGTTCGGTGAGGTGTGGAGACTGAATAAGGAATGGGACAGAGTTAACTTTTGGAAGTGGGTACTAAGTAAAACGACGATGAAATGTGATACAAATTAGTTATAAGTCAAGTTTGTTTAAATCAAAAGGTCAAGTTATCTCAAAATCTTACAGGTCAATTTAAGCTTTTTAGAAATATTGGTTTTCTCAATATAATGTATGAGGCATCACCATTCATATCTCAGTTGTTTCCTCGGTTCAAGGTCAATTATAACGAAACTCATTATATAGGTGAACGTCATGAGACTATTTACATTTATGATATTGTGACTGATTATTTCCAGTTTTGACCCTGATCCTACAGTTCGTCATACCTTCTGGGGCCTCATTGTGGGGTCGACGTTGAATTGGGTAGGGTCGTACGGAGCAAGCCAGTCCAGCATTCAACGCTACAGTGCTCTCAGAAGTCTTAAAGAGGCCAAAATGTATGTCGAGCGATGTTTCTGTTCCACTTTGTTGTGTCTATTTACAATAACTTTCCTTTGTCACCACGAAATGTAAATCCTCTGTAAATGCGTATTAAATGTGACATTAATTCAACAAGGATAAATTTCCCATGCATGTTTCCCGGAGAT
>NW_018469980.1:0-646 GCF_002113885.1 Mizuhopecten yessoensis
GAAATCATTACATCATCACTTACAGAAATGCGTAAGCGCTCATCTTCAACGCGACATATCAGAAAACGGGAGCGATGTGAAGATGTAATTTTAATTAGATTGATTTAATACTCAAGGGATTACGCTCAATTTCGCTCTCTGCGTCCCTGGAATATGTCATAGAAAAAATTGAAGGCACACGGCCAGCTAATTGATTGGTCTCGGGTTAAAAAAACCTGACCAACCTCTAAGGCTAATATGTGTGCTTTAACGATTTGAGAAGAGTAACAACCGACTTCAAAGCCAATCAACATTACCGTTACGTGACCGACAGATTCTTTTGAAGAACATCAAAGCATCAAACAAGTCTTCTCGTCTCATCCACGAGGAAGTGAACACTGAGCCTTCTAATTTGCTATGACATATCCCAGGGGTCGGTGAACGAAAGTGAGCGTCACCCCTGGAGTATCCAGGATGCACAACTCGTTGTATGCAGATTTTCATTATCGTACAACTAACTACATGCTGCAGATAGTGTAGATGAGCGTCATCCCCGGATTATTGAGGAGTGGACGTAGTGTGAGTGGTGCTATTCGTTGTATTGGACTCAGTGATACACATCCCACATCCTCGATATCCAGGGGTTACGCTCACTTTCGCTCTCTAC
>NW_018469981.1:0-647 GCF_002113885.1 Mizuhopecten yessoensis
CTATAGGCAAACGAATGCAAATAACAAATACTATTCATTACGGCCCTACGGTATCGCATATCAGCTCTGTGTGTCAGGCACTGGTCATGTAAAACTCCGGACACTCATCAAATTGTTTTTTATCTGTTCGGTTACCTTGGAGCCAAACCCATTCTTGACAGCCTAACGGTCGCTGTAATACTGTGTAACACGCATTGTGAAATTGTATAATCTTGATTATTGTGATGAAAAATTACAGATACAAACAAAGTGTACATTATCGCATACGAGCCTTCCGTTTTTTTGTCATTCCGTAATTTTGATCTACAAATTATACCAAATCGCACAGTTGTGCGGAGAGAAGCGCACAACGGGGCGAACGATTGTTAAATCGCACAGTTGTGCGCACCATGTGTGGACGATGTGCGGACGGTGTGTGAACGATGTATGCACGGTGTGCGCACGCTATTTTTGGTGCGTTGTGCGATCACACAACTGTAAGTAGGAAATAGCAAACGAACGAAGCAGTTAAAGACAAACTCAACTTCAACGATAAAAGTGGGTAGGGCTTGTTATATCTTTTTGAACCAACCAACAGTTTGTAGGTAGCCCAAAATAATACGGCTTTTTACTATTTCGAAAAGAGGTTTATGATGCGTTACATTATT
>NW_018469982.1:0-647 GCF_002113885.1 Mizuhopecten yessoensis
GGGCAGCACAGGCCTAGGTGTGAACAGGTGACAGATGATCTGCTGAGGTGGAGCCGGGGAGACTAATGGCAGCACAGGCCTAGGTGAGAACAGGTGACAGATGATCTGCTGAGGTGGAGCCGAGGAGACTAATGGCAGCACAGGCCTAGGTGAGAACAGGTGACAGGTGATCTGCTCTGGTGGGGCCGGGGAGACTAATGGCAGCACAGGCCTAGGGGAGAACAGGTGACAGATGATCTGCTGAGGTGGGGCCGGGGAGACTAATGGCAGCACAGGCCTAGGGGAGAACAGGTGACAGATGATCTGCTGAGGTGGGGCCGGGGAGACTAATGGCAGCACAGGCCTAGGTGGGAACAGGTGACAGATGATCTGCTGAGGTGGAGCCGGGGAGACTAATGGCAGCACAGGCCTAGGTGAGAACAGGTGACAGATGATCAGCTGTGGTGGGGCCGGGGAGACAGGCCTAGGTATGAACAGGTGACAGATGATCAGCTGTGGTGGGGCCGGGGAGACTAATGGCAGCACAGGCCTAGGTGAGAACAGGTGACAGGTGATCTGCTCTGGTGGGGCCGGGGAGACTAATGGCAGCACAGGCCTAGGTATGAACAGGTGACAGATGATCTGCTGTGGTAGGGCCGGGGAGACTA
>NW_018469983.1:0-647 GCF_002113885.1 Mizuhopecten yessoensis
GGATGGAGTGCTATAAAGTTTCCTCATTAAAATGACCTTGACCTTATTTCAATGTCACAGCGGTCAAATATGTGAAAATTTTCAAACAACAATATCCTAAGAACCATTTGAACTAGAGTCATGATACTTGGGTATGTTATGCAGACCAGCAGTGCGAATATTTTTCTCAGTTACAGTTGTGAGGTCAAAGGTCAACTTTAAATGCTAGTCGAGGGTTCAAATGTCACTTTGGTTAAAATCTTTAACTATCTTCTTCTCAAGTTCCATTAGGCCCAGGGTCATGATATTTTGCCAGTTGGTACCTAAGATGGAGTGCTATAAAGTTTCCTGGTTAAAATGACCTTGACCTACTTTCAAGGTCACTGGGGTTAAATATGTTAAAAACTTCAAACAACAATATCCTAAGAACCATTTGGACTAGTGTCATGATACTTGGGTATGTTATGTAGACCAGCAGTGCAAATATTTTTCTTAATTACAGTAATGATGTCAAATGTCAACTTTAAGTGCAAGTTGGGGTCAAAGGTCAACATGAGTCAAAGGCTTTAACAATCTCCTTTTCAATTTCCATAAGGCTCGGGGTCATGATATTTGGTCAGTATGTACCTGGGATGAAGTGTTATAAATTTTCCTTATTAAAATGACCT
>NW_018469984.1:0-647 GCF_002113885.1 Mizuhopecten yessoensis
AACATGTTCACCTAGAAAAAGATCACCCGTTTCAACATGTTCACCAAGAAAAGGATCACTCTTTACAACATGTTCTCCTAGAAAAAGATCACCCTTTACAACATGTTCACCTAGAAAAAGGTCACCCTTTACAACATGTTCAACTAGAAAAAGGTCACCCTTTATAACATGTTCACCTAGAAAAAGGTCACCTTTCACAACATGTTCACCTAGAAAAAAATCCCCCTTTACAACATATTCACCTAGAAAAAAATCACCATTTAAAACATGTTCACATAGAAAAAGGTCACATTTTACAACACGTCCACATAGAAAAAGGTCACCTTTCACAACATGTTCACCTACAAAAAGGTCACCCTTTACAACATATTCACCTTGAAAAAGGTCACCCTTTACAACATGTTAACCTAGAAAAAGGTCACCCTTTACAACATGTTCACCTAGAAAAAAATCACCCTTTACAACATGTTAACCTAGAAAAAGGTCACCCTTTACAACATGTTCACCTAGAAAAAAAANCCTTTACAACATGTTTACCTAGAAAAAGGTCACCCTTTACAACAAGGTCACCTAGAAAAAGATAACCCTCTACAACATATTCTCCTAGAAAAAAGTCACCTTTCACAACATGTTCACCTACAAAAAAA
>NW_018469985.1:0-647 GCF_002113885.1 Mizuhopecten yessoensis
GTGGTAATTCTAAGTGGTTTCTGCCTAACACTTTTATGGGATGAACCTCTACAAGTTGTCGTTCTAGTAATCAGGCATGACTAAGTGGGGATTTTATGATCGCTGCCGTCACTCCTGTGACCACTGACACTACAGCTAAAAATCACCCCCCTCCATGCCTGAGGATGAGATAAGGAGTTAATAAGGTCTAAACAAATAATTTAGTTGATTAATAAAGTTGGGAAATTAGTAACTATACACAGTTAAGACCCAAGATAACGAAGTAAGATATAAATCTTCCAGGTAGGAAAATCCCCCGAAATTATGAAACACTTATATAAGGTAATATTACAGTAATAAGCACTTATCTAAACAAATGGTAAGACATATTATGTGTTTACCCAACTGCCTGATAGTCCTGCTTGAGTCATCTTCATTTAACAAGCGGCTATCTATAATAGGTAATGATGTGTATAATCCAATCTATCTCGTGTGAAATTCCTTATCTCAACAAGCCCTAGGGAGCCGCGCACCTCTTTTTATACGACCCTCATTAACACCTATTGACTAATTGACCAATCAAATTGGGCTCCATCAGCCAGGGTCCCGGATGAAAGGAGGGAGGTAGCTGCACTATTGAGTGGCTACTCTGTCCCCCCTACTCATGA
>NW_018469986.1:0-647 GCF_002113885.1 Mizuhopecten yessoensis
AGGATGCTCCACACCAAATATGGAACAAATCCTTTCATTCCTACACAAGCAGAAAGATTTAAAATAATTTGTTATATTTTCCCTATTGGGCCCAACCCCTCAGCCCCCAGGGGGTTCAGACCCACCTTTTTTACAAAATTGGTTCCCCTTCACCCAAGAATGCTTCAGACCAAATATGGAACAAATCCTTTCATTCCTACAGAAGGAAAAGGATTTTAAAGAATTGGCTATGTTTCCCCTATTGGGCCCTGACACTCAGGTGGGCCAGACCCACCATTTATACAAAATTTGTTCCCCTTCCACCAAGGATGCTTCTGACCAAATATGGACCAAATCCTTTCATTCCTACAGATGAAGGTTTTAAATAATTTGCTGTTTCCCCTATTGGCCCCACCCCTCAGGCCCCTGGGGGGCCAGACCCACGGTTTATACACAATTGGTTACCCTTCACCTAAGGATGCTCCACACCAAATATGGAACAAACCCTTTCATTCCTACAGAAGAAGAAGCATTTTAAATAATTTGTTATATTTTCCCTATTGGGCCCCACCCCTCAGCCCCCAAGGGGTCCAGACCCACTTTTTATACAAAATTGGTTCCCCTCACCCAAAAATGCTTCAGACCAAATATGGAACAAATCCTTTCAT
>NW_018469987.1:0-647 GCF_002113885.1 Mizuhopecten yessoensis
ATACGTGCTGTTGACTTGTGTTCAAGCCCTAGAGATATACGTGTTTTGCAATTCTGTTCTAGCCTAAGAAATATGCATGTTGTGTAAATCTGTTCTAGCCCAAGAGATAAACGTTTTGTTCAATATTGTTCTAGAAAAAAGATGTACGTGTTATGTAATTCTGTTCTAGCCCTAGATATAAACGTCTTGTATATTTCTGTTCTAGCCCTAGAGATATACGTGTTGTGTAATTCTGTTCTAGCCCAAGAGATATACGTGTTTTGTAATTCTGTTCTAGCCCTATACGTTTTGTGCAATTCTGTCCTAGCCAAAGAGATATACGTGCTGTTGAATTCTGTTCAAGTAATAGAGATTTAAGTGTTGTTTAATTATGTTCTAGCACTAGATATAAACGTGTTGTGTAATTATGTTCTAGCCCAAGAGATATACGTGTTGTATAATTCTGTTCTATCCCTAGAGATATACGTGTTGTGTAAATCTGTTCTAGCCCTAGAGATATACGTGTTGTTTAATCATGTTCTAGCCCTAGATATACACGTGTTGTGTAATTCTGTTATAGTCCTAGATATACACGTGTTGCTTAATTATGTTCTAGCCCTAGGTATACACGTATTGTGTAATTATGTTCTAGCCCATGGGATATACAT
>NW_018469988.1:0-647 GCF_002113885.1 Mizuhopecten yessoensis
ATGTCCAGTCGAGCCGGCTCGGCTTACGAGACACTATCATTCATTGTTACTGATATGCTATTATTATTCTCTTTATTTCCTCCTTTAAGAAGATTTTACAAACAGAATAATGTAATTACAATGATATATAAGATAATAGATACAAAATCAAATAGATGGTAAGGCAAAAATAGTGCACAACATAATAAGTTAACATAATAGAAATAAGTTAATCAATTTGAGTACAGTTTACAAAAGAATACATAATTAATAATGTTAAGAATGATATACCCAAAAGTATTGAATAATCATTCGAAGTATACATTAAGCATTTTTGAAATATGATTGACTGATGCCATATGAAATTCTGTTAACTCTAATGTATTCAGTTCATACGTTATATTGCCACCAATCAGTAGGTGAAATAATTCATAGTCTGAATGAGAGTGTAAATATACGCTAAACATAAGTTCGCATGTATTAATGACTTGACACCATAACTGATCTCGTAAGTCTTCTGTACAATCACATTGTAAAACTATGTGGGTATATATATCGTTATACATTTGTCCACATTTATGACATAATTAATTTTTTTCTGAATGTCTTAGAGATACAATCAGTTTCATTATACTATGTATGGCTTCTCTGTTTTGAGGAAATTTTAT
>NW_018469989.1:0-647 GCF_002113885.1 Mizuhopecten yessoensis
CTACTACCGATATAAATTTATTTACTGAAGGTCTTCTTTCAACTGACAATTTTTTTTTATTTTTTTTATATACAGTATCATAATGTACTAGAAATATAATATCATGTTATAAGTTAAGTTACATGTATATACATTATCATAATGCACTAGAAATACAATATCATGTTATAACTCAAGTTATATATCATAATGTACTAGAAATACAATACCATGTTATAATTTAAGTTACATGTATACATAATAATGTACTAGAAATACAATATCAAGTCACAATATATGTAATAAATCATAATGTACTAGAAATACAATATCATGTTATAATTCAAGCAATGTATCATAATGTACCAGAAATATAATATCATGTTATAAGTTAAGTTACATATATATATCATAATGCACTAGAAATATAACATCATGTTATAATTTAAGTTATATATCATAATGTACCACAAATATAACATCATGTTATAATTCAAGTTACATGTATACATCATAATGTACCAGAAATATAACATCATGTTACAATATAAGTAAGACATCATAATGTACTAGAAATACAATATCATGTTATAACTCAAGAAATATATCATAATGTACTAGACATACAATATCATGTTATAACTCAAGTAATACATCATAATGTACTA
>NW_018469990.1:0-647 GCF_002113885.1 Mizuhopecten yessoensis
GACATCATATAACACGTCCTGACATCAAATAGAACGTCCTGATATCATATCAAACGTTCTGAATCCTTATAGAACGTTCTGACATCATATAGAACGTTCTGACATCCTAGAGAACGTTCTGCCATTCTATAGAACGTTCTGACATCTTATAGAACGTTCTGACATCCTATAGAACGTTCTGAAATCATATAGAACGTTCTGACATCATATATAACGTTCTTACATCCTATAGAACCTTCTGACATCATATAGCACGTCCTGACATCATTTAGAACGTCCTGACATCATATAAAACGTTCTGACATCATACAGAACGTTCTGACATCATATATAACGTTCTAACATCATATAGAACGTTCTGACAACATTTAGAACGTTCTGATATCCTAGAGAACGTTCTGCCATTCTATAGAACGTCCTGACATCATAAAGAATGTTATGACATCATATAGAACGTTCTAGCATCATATAGAACGCTCTGTCATGATATAGAACGTTCTGACATCCTAGGGAACATTCTGCCATTCTATAGAACGTTCTGACATCTTATATAACGTTCTGACATCATATAGAACGTCATGACATCATATAGAACGTTCTGCCATATTAAAAAACGTTCTGACATCATATAGAGTGTTCTGATACCA
>NW_018469991.1:0-647 GCF_002113885.1 Mizuhopecten yessoensis
CACGAATGTGTTTAAAATCGGAACATTCTATTAAAAAATGTTCTAATGTAAATGGAGTGTTACATGCGTGGCATGAAGGTATATCTTCTCGTTTTAAAAGGTACGAATGAGAAGGATATGTGTGCCCAGTACGGAGCCTAGCGAGGACAGCTTCCTCTCTACGATCTTTCCGACTGGGAATAGATGTTTTAAGTTTCGGTTGTATCTTAAAATGTTTGTTGGTGGTCTCCAGAGACCAGCGTTGCTGCCATTCATTTTGAATGGCTGTACGAATAGTAGGTTTAAAATCTGTGTATGGTAGTTTGATATTTGTTTGTTCGAGATTCAATGCATTTTTTGCTTCCCTGTCAGCAAATTCGTTGCCTTTAATTCCGCCATGGCTCGGAATCCATAGTAAAGCAAGAGCAAGGTTTTGTACGAGTGTGTTTTTAGGATCTCGTAACTGTAAACTCTGTAGGATAGATAGAGAGTCTGAACAAATAATTGCCTTTTTAATGTGGTGTTCATCGATATGGTCGAGGGCCAAACCATGCGCATGCTTCAGCAGAAAAGATAGAGGCGCCGTCTGGTAGTCGGACTGAAGTGCAAGTATTAGCATTACAGCTGCCACTTTCTCACCTTCTTTGGAACCATCGGTGTAAAGTTGT
>NW_018469992.1:0-647 GCF_002113885.1 Mizuhopecten yessoensis
GCACTTTCCTCCTTTGCTGTGTTTTGTATCGTTATAACGTGGGACATAGGGCACTTTCCCCTTTTGCTATGTTTTGTATCGTTATAATGGGTGACATAGGACACTTTTCCCTCTTTGCTGTATTTTGTATCGTAATAACGATGACATAGGGGACATTTCCCCCATTGCTATGTTTTGTATCATTATAACGGGTGACATAGGGCACTTTCCTCCTTTCTTATGTTTTGTATCGTTATAACGGTTGACATAGGGCACCTTTCCCCCTTTGCTATATTTTGTATCGTTATAACGGGTGACGTAGGGCACTTTCCCCATTTGCTATTTTTGTATCATTATAACGGGTGCCATAGGGCACTTTCCTCCGTTCTTATTTTTTGTATCGTTATAACAGGTGACATAGGGCACTTTCCTCCTTTGCTGTGTTTTGTATCGTTATAACGGGTGACATAGGACACTTTTCCCTCTTTGCTGTATTTTGTATCGTAAAAACGGTGACATAGGGCACTTTTCCCTCTTTGCTGTATTTTGTATCGTAATAACGGTGACATAGGGCACTTTTCCCTCTTGGCTATATTTTGTATCGTAATAACGGTGACATAGGACACTTTTCCCTCTTTGCTATGTTTTGTATCGTTATAACGGTTGAC
>NW_018469993.1:0-647 GCF_002113885.1 Mizuhopecten yessoensis
CAACCTATGGAAGCATTAAAACATCTTGATTTGAGTCACAATTTCTTACAACACACTTTTCAAGTATTGTGTTTGATGAATTGAAAGGCTTAACATATCTCAACTTGAAGTGCAACAATCAAAATGACAGAGTTCGTTCTGATAACCTAACTTATCCAGTGGGTATCGACACATATAACAACGCTGAAAACTTGTTTACTAGACGGTGTGGATCAAGCGGGTTTTACTGGCGATTTCAAGAACCTTACAAAACTAGAATCTCTAGACCTAGAAGGTTACACGGGAGTTTGTATATTACCTATCTTGCAATCTAATTATTTCGAAAATGTATCCTCTATTCAACATCTCAATGTATCTTACTGTAAAATGCGTAGCGTTGAAATTGGAACTTTTCGTGTGCTTACAAATATGTACGCGCTAAACATTTCCCACAATGACCTGCTAAACTTCAGCGTTATGTCCAATTTGACTGATGACCTACAAGTTGTACCAATCCACACATTAGATATCAGCAAGCTCCACTGTGACTATGGACCAGGAATCGCTTTATACGTGCAATAATAGACACATTAAACAAGCATACGTATTTGACATACAGTAACACAATAATGGTCACTTCACTACCATGATCTCTGACTTTTACATAC
>NW_018469994.1:0-647 GCF_002113885.1 Mizuhopecten yessoensis
CCTCATAAATGTTGAAAAAATAAAAATCATTCCTTAAATGTATCAAGAATAGTATATGCCATTCTCTCACGCGTCCACTGAATTACATAACGTTTCTTAAAAACTACATGTGGCTTGACATTGTTTAAGAAAGAAATAACGCAAAATGGCAATAGTCTATAGGGCGCCGTTTTGGTATTTATTCACAAAATGTGATATCATTAAATCGATTTTATGATATCATTAATTATTTTGTGATATCATAAAATCTAATTTATGATATCATAAAATCTAATTTATATGATATCATAAAATCTAATTTATGATATCATAAAATCTAATTTATGATATCATAAAATCTAATTTATNTTATATGATATCATAAAATCTAATTTATGATATCATAAAATCTAATTTATGATATCATAAAATCTAATTTATGATATCATAAAATCTAATATATGATATCATAAAATCTAATTTATGATATCATAAAATCGATTTAATGATATCACATTTTGTGAATAAATTCCAAAACGGTGCCCTATAATAGTCAGCAGATCTGTACCTGTCGTTTTCTTTACAGGTTTAACTGGTTCAACCGGATACGTGAATGTACCCCTTTTGAATACAGAAAACACTTTTGAATAATGTGTGTGACCGTTTAA
>NW_018469995.1:0-647 GCF_002113885.1 Mizuhopecten yessoensis
CCCTTCACTTATGCAAATTTGAATCCCAAATATTGCTTCCACCTACTAGTTTTAGTAAAATTGCTTCAACCAATATGTCTGAATTTCACTTTGGTCTTGCACCCCAGCCTCCTGGGGAGTTAGCCCTTCTGCTTGTACACTTTTGAATCTCCTCTTAAGAATCATTCCAAGAAAAAGCAATTGAAGTCCATCTTAAAATTCCAGCAGAGACGTTGTGTAAAGCAATACGGCCAAATTATCCCTTTTTGGAGCAGCCCTCAGGACCCCTCGGGTTCAGACTCTCTATTTCTATAATTTTGATTTCCAACCTCTTAAGGATGCTTTCAAGCAAATACGGTTGATACCCATCTCACAGTTCTAGATGTGTAGTTGTTTAGAGCAATATGGCCAAATTACCAAGAAATTCATCCAGGCCAAACATAAACACCCTATGCTTCTTGGTTATTCAGAAGAAGTCATTTAAGTTTTTTCTGCACATTTCACCCTTGTGACTTTGAATTGTGGTCAAGGATATTTTTTTAACAAACTTAATAGCCATTCATACTAGCATGGGACTCGCCAAACATCAACATCCTTGGCCTTTTGTTTATCTTTAAGTCATGCTTAAGGTTTTTAAAACATTTGATACAAGTGGCCTTGGATATTGG
>NW_018469996.1:0-647 GCF_002113885.1 Mizuhopecten yessoensis
AACTTGTATCATCAATCTAATATGAAGGGAAACTTACGACAGATCATCTATATATAAAAAAATAAAATAAAAAAAAATACGATGATGAAATGGCTCGGACTAAGCACCACATATTAAGACCTGAAAAACAACAATTGTGAATAATTATATAGTTAAAATGTATGCTCAATAACAATTGCACATGTACTCATACACAAATTTTTCTAATGAAAATACATTTACATATTTCAATTAGATATTGTAAAGTCACAATTTACTACTGCATCAAGAAATGTCTCTCTACCAAACAACCATATGCTAGGCATTATTTTTAGCCAATACTGAGTACTTTCGAGGTGGAATCCGATGAGCGTAATATTAATAACACGTTAAGCATTTATCTAAACCCTCCAATGTTTTGTTTGTGATTGATTAGAAAAACATAAGAACCACATTGACAAAACACTTTAACAGACATCGCTGATAAGACTTTTCACTTTCAGAGTTGGTAAGAAAAACAGAACAGGGAAGGGCAATCCGAAAATTTTATATATAGTAACCACTAATTTAGTAATAAACGATCTATTAATAATATGTTACAAAGAATGCATCGCAAATTGCAAAGTTACAGCAGAACTATTTTTATCAGTCCTTTTGCATGAAAAAAA
>NW_018469997.1:0-647 GCF_002113885.1 Mizuhopecten yessoensis
ATGCTTACCATCATGTCAGTTCCGGCGGGGATGAGGTGACCGCCAAGATTGTAGTCCCTGATTGTCCCGCGGAAGGTTGCCTTACCAACAGGATAAAGGCGGAGTGTTTCCTTCAACACCATATCCAGGTAAGATAGCTTCTCAATCTCATTCAGGCTGATCCCTGACACTGCACCCACGTTCTCATCAATTTCTCTTTGTAGCCTTATAAGTAACACCATACCGCATCAAATCAATTTAACTTATTTACATATTTTAATCGCCTATTATTTCTTCTGTCAATATAAAACTCTACCAGGTTGCGAAAAACATAAATGTCAATTAAGAGCGTGCATTCCCTGAATTGCAATATTATTGAATGTGTTGATGATTTTTGACTACATTTTTCTTGTTTATAAATGTTACCCTATAAAGTTTAATTTTAATGATTATAAGTTCTTACTTTTTGTAACATTCCGGGTTCTTGTCCTGTTCGATATTAATAAAGTTATATTTTATTGAAAGGAAGCTTCTTTTTATTCGTTTTAAATATAAAGAAAGTATATTTTATATATGATTGATAATCAATAAGGCCATAAATGACACTTTAACACAAACAATGCCTAGAAATTATCGTTATCATCTGAACACACAAGTTGCCAAAAAAG
>NW_018469998.1:0-647 GCF_002113885.1 Mizuhopecten yessoensis
CTTACCCTGGACAGCTCTATCTTACACACATGGAAATGAGAGAAATATCAATGTATGCTATTTATATATGATTGTTACAGGTATTGTAACCAGGTACTAAACAAGGATATAGACAGCTGTTGTACTGCACTCCTCCAGGACCTTGTACGCTTCCAGGACCGTGTCTATCACAAAGAGCCTAATAAGGTCAGTACCTGTGGAGTCCCCGCCCAAAGGCCTCGCCCCCAGTCCCCAAACTCAAAGTCCCCAAACCCTGTCCTCTCCCTCAGCGCCCTCCCCAGTCACTTCACCAAATCCCCATCTCCATACCCTTCCACAGTCCAAACCCCAGTCCCCAATCACTGTCCCCTCCCCCAGTCCTCTCCCAATGCCCCCTCCCCAAGTCCCCTTCCCCAATCCCCAAACAAGATTCCCCAACCCCTGTCATCTCCCTAAGTCCCAGTCCCAACCCCAGTCCCCAATCACAATCTCCTCCCCCAGTTACGAGCCTAGTCCCCTCCTCTAGCTACCCCCACCCCTAGTCCCCTCCCCAAACTTCTTCCCCAAGCCCCTTACCCCAACCAGGTATATAGCTCTACTTGTGCATAGAGGTTCCCCAACGAGTGATGGTTGGTTATCATGTTGAACTAACTCAAGTTTTTAACTTT
>NW_018469999.1:0-647 GCF_002113885.1 Mizuhopecten yessoensis
ATTTGTAACATGAACTGTTTATATTGATAGCAAAAAGCTAGTAAACATGGTTACATTTTAGTACGTACGTATATACGAGTATCAAACGAAAACTCTCATGTACATCCATGTATGCAGAATTTGTCAAAAAAATAATGTTTAATGTACAGGGTTCAATGTCCTATCAACACCTAGCGTCATTTAAGGACAAAGTTCTCAAAATGTTTCTTTAAATTTGAAGTGATTGGACACAAAATTATGTGTAAGATAACAAATATATGGCTTTGATTAAATGATGTTATCACTATTTAATGAAAATGAAACGGTTTGCTTTTACACAGAAATAAATACTCAAACAGGATGTTATTTAAGGAATTACCAAGATTTTGTTTTGGAATATACGGTATATACCGAAAAAAAGTTGTGCACTTTGCATAAATTCGCGAACCGGTTTATGCACAATTTTGTTTCGGTATATACCGCATATATCAAAACAAAATATTGGGCATTCTTTATAATTTAATTTAAAAAAAATAAACAAACACGTTGTAATTGCACAGTTAAGGATTTATTTATATTTTACGTAAACTGTACAATTGCGCCAAAAAAAACAGCTGCGTTGCAATTTTGCATTCTGAAGTGTAAAAGGTAGTTCCGTCATCAGTTGT
>NW_018470000.1:0-647 GCF_002113885.1 Mizuhopecten yessoensis
GATACTTATTTATTTACAAAGTCTGCGAAAACAAAAGCTTGATTGTCTTCGACCTAAATATTCCAGGTCGCCGGTATCAGTATGTTTGATTAATGTTTAATTTCAAATTCCCAATGTGAGATTACTCCTGGTCCAAACCCAGCCAAGGGATAGTGAAAACATTAATTAAGTGACTTGTTTTAATAAAATGTCCCTTTCAGTAATGACTTTGTTCTCATAACCCTTTATTGCATATAAAAGTATGCATATGTAAACGAATAAATTAGCATTACTGTAATATTAAAACTACATTTTTTTAATCTGGTGTAGAAGATCACGACCAATCTAGTAACAGAAATAAACTTTAAAAACGAGGTAACTCACCAATGAGTTTCCGTGAGGGTGTTTCCGCCACCACAAAGCCCCGGGGGTCGGTCTTGAAGGCACAGTCAAAGTAGGCCTTCTCCATGACCCAGCCCTGTTCAGCCAATAGTCCGTGTACCTGTGGGATGTCACTACTCTCCATACTCCTCACGGAGAAGATAGCACCTGATCTAGTAGATAACCTGTTGATGTCAATAGAAGGTGTTTACCAGTCAAATGTATCACTGTGAATAACATCACATCTATAAAAGTAAAACAGATTGTAATCAGGTGTTTAAGGTGTA
>NW_018470001.1:0-647 GCF_002113885.1 Mizuhopecten yessoensis
CACCAGATCCGCGCTATTCAAGAAGGCAAGTACACCGGCTTACACTGTCTCCAGCATACGTACACACTTACACAACGCACATGGAGGCACGTCCTTAAATGACCTTAGATGTTAATAGGTTAAACAAAACAAAAATTATCAACTGGGTTTTTTTTTTTTTGATAATTGGAATCAATGTGTAGATAACGAATTTCATTTTATTAATCCTGAAATCGATTAATGACATCCTGGCTACAGAGAGATGCGCCTCGTATCTTTTACCTTTAAGTTTGTCTGATGTTTTTTATTTTGCAACTGTTTTTGTCGACTATTTGCTTGCCCTGAATACCTGTCCTGTGTTGATGGGCCTTTCAGCATTTAAAAATTATATTTTTATTATATGTATAACGCCAAAATCCATCATAAGAAATAGAACCATGATGTACTTCATATTATACAAACTAGAAAGCCATATGTAACACACCATTTATTTACTTTGACAAACTTTTGCAGAAGATAAACGGAAAGCTGCATAATAAGGAATTATTTTCCTTACAATAATAAAGGAGATTTACCTTATAAATAGATAGACAATTTTTGTAATCATTAAATGGAAAGTGTTAATCATATGTTTACTCAGAATATGAGTGTTTTTGCATATTTGATAA
>NW_018470002.1:0-647 GCF_002113885.1 Mizuhopecten yessoensis
CCCAAATCCGTACTGAGGCGGTACTCACCACGTACGGATCCCCAACTATGCCCACGTTTTTGCAAGTAAACAGCACGCACTTGCAAGTACGACGGGTTGGGACCACGGCTTAAGGTATATAATGGTTAAACAAAACTTAGTACTGACCTTCACTAACACGAAATTCGCCCAGCAAATAAGTCGCAGAAAGGCGTAAGGATTTTCATATTAGCTGAATACTGCCTTATATAATGTTAATATAAGGTTAGTATTACTTATATATTTTTCTCTCGTTAAAAAAAGATGGTATTGATATTAACCTTTTGTAGTAAACAGTCCATGAAGAAGTTTGATTGTGTGTGACCTCTAATCTAGTCATGTATACCTCCCATGAGGAGGACGCTAAAATTACGGATAATGGTAATGTGTATAAAACTTTAATGCTCCAATAAATTTTCATGAAATAGTATACAATTGTTTGCCCGAGGCCGCTAGACCAAGGGCAAACAGTTCCACAGGGCTTCCCCCTACAGAGGGATGATTGTTTTGACTGTTCCCAGAATAACCATGAAACAATTGTTTTATTACCAAATAAGTATCAATGCAGCATGCAATGATGCCATTGCTTAAACACTGAGTTGCGGTCACCGAAACGCTTGAACAGGGCT
>NW_018470003.1:0-647 GCF_002113885.1 Mizuhopecten yessoensis
GTTGATACAAATTCCGTATGGACGCAACTTGTCATAAGAATCAAATTGCCAGATGTAATATAGCCCTTTCGAACAATAAGGCGTCTCTTTAGTTTATGTCTTCGGCGAGGTCCTGTTTCTGCTGGGTCTAATATACTCATTAAAATTCGAACTTCCTCCTTCCTTGCGTTAATATCTTGACATTTAATTTTTTGATCATCCTATGATATCCATGCATTACTCCTGATCCTCGTTGTTAAGACTGTATAAAATCAGCAACTGTCATAATGTCAGCTTTATGTTTATATCTGTACAATAATGCTCTGTGCAAAAGCCTTATCAAATGTTTACTACTGAAGGAAAATCCGTGGCTAAGGTTTAAAATCCAACAAATGGCATCATTCTTTAAACCCAATAAGAAAATATTCTTCAACAGCTCGCCACGATCAGTAGTCATTATCAAAGTGAAAGAGAGGCTGACATTTATTCTTTTAAACGAAAAAATATTTCGAAGAAACGAAATGATAATTCGATATAACGAAAAAATGATTCGTTATATCGAAATAATAATTCGTTATATCGAAATAATATTTCGTAAAAAAGAAACAATAATTCGAAAAAAAGAAATAATATTTCGATAAAACGAAATAAAATAAGTGTGTAGCATG
>NW_018470004.1:0-647 GCF_002113885.1 Mizuhopecten yessoensis
TGTCTCGACTCTAAACCGCTGAAAACAACTCACTAAGCCACAGTTTGCCGAAACAGTTAAGTCAGCTGTCAAAAACCATAGAGATATTTCGCCCAACTGAACTCTCATACTGCAGGGGTGTAGAGAGCTAAAATGAACGTAACCTCTGGATATCGAGGATGCATCAACTTAAGATTTTATAACACGTGTGTATTACCATATTTATTACATTGCCGTATGTTTCTTATACTAATTTTCAGATTGTGGTGGAAATAGAACTCTACAACATGGAGATTCAATGTTAGTTATCTCCCCTAGAAATGAGCAGGGTATTTACTCGCCAGGTGTCGTGTGCAAATGGAAAATAACAACAAAAGAATTTCTTTGGCTTAAAGTTGGAATAGATGATTTTAAGTTAGAAAACTCCTCTGGCTGTTTATATGACTTTGTAAAGCTCGATGGGATCCGTCAATGCGGATCGAATATACAGAGAATATTTGTATACAAGAAAAATCACATTGAAATAGTTTTTGTTTCCAATGGAAAGATACAAGACACCGGCTTCGTTCTGGCTGTTAAAAGTGTTGGTGAGTAATTACAACAACAATATACGATACTAGCTCCATACTCACTGCCAACGGTGTTGGTGATCATGTATCCCAACTAAT
>NW_018470005.1:0-647 GCF_002113885.1 Mizuhopecten yessoensis
ACTGGAACAGGTACATAATACGTAGCTATCGTATTGTACAAATATATACTGGAACAGGTACACAATATGTAGCTATTGTATTGTACAAATATGTACTAGAACAGGTACACATCATGTAGAGCTATTGTATTGTACACATATGTACTGTAACAGGTACACAATACGTAGCTATTGTGTTGTACAAATACATACTATAACAGGTACACAATACATGGCTATTGTATTGTACAAATACATACTGGAACCGGTACACAATACATGGCTATTGTATTGTACAATTATGTACTAGAACAGGTACACACTATGTAGCTATTGTATTGTACAAATACATACTATAACAGGTACACAATATGTACACAGGTACACAATACATACACAGGTACACGATACGTCGTTGCTATTGTGTTGTACAAATACGTAGTGGAACAGGTACACAATATGTAGCTATTGTATGGTGCAAATATGTACTAGAACAGGTACACAATACGTAGGTATTGTATTGTCCAATTATGTACTGGAACAGGTACACAATATATAGCTATTATATTGTATAATTATGTACTAGAACAGATACATAATACGTAGCTATTGTATTGTACAAATATGTACTAGAACAGGTACACAATACGTAGCTATTGTATTGTACA
>NW_018470006.1:0-647 GCF_002113885.1 Mizuhopecten yessoensis
CAAGACGTGTAACAACCATGGTAAAGCCATGGTGACCGGATGGCGCAGTACATCGCGCACTCGCCTTTTCACCAAGACCACCGGGGTTCGATTCCCCGATAGGACGGAAAAGATATGGTGTTACTTTCCCGACCATGTGGGTTTTATCCGGGTACTCCAGGTTCTTTCCACATTAAGATCCCCAGTGCGCTAGCATCCGGGCCAAAAAGAGTGATTGACACAATTTGACATAATTTTTTTCATAACTGTTGTAAAATAGACGAGTTTATATCTATAAAAACAGCGTATTTATTATTTTTAATTTATTTGAACAAAGAATAAAAACCTATATTAATGTTGGTACCCGTTATTTTGGCAAAAGTGTGTCTGCAGACATTGTAGGTTTAATTATTTAGAAAATATATCAAAAAGTACATAAGAGGTTAAAACTCATATTTACTATATCATTAAATTGCTGTTCAGTGAATATAACCATATCATATTATTGCGAACGATATCGTGATATTTGAAAATATTCTTATATTTCTACGAGCGCGTTCTCATCAAAAATAAGAGGGGAATAATTAATTCTTAGTTCAAACTCCAATTCGATAAAACTAGGTAAAATATAAGCCAAAGTAAGAATTACATTAAGACATTTAAAAACG
>NW_018470007.1:0-647 GCF_002113885.1 Mizuhopecten yessoensis
GTTAGCTAGATAGGGCGCTATATCAAATGTTGTATATTTATTTATCTATTTAAAGCAGGGCACCGATACAACGCCAGTTTTCAATAACTAATAAAATTATCGAATTTATTCATATATTAGATCAAATAATTAATCTGTTGATGGCGTCATATGAAATATGAATCGTATGTATAAAATTGCCAGGATTAAATTTGGAAAATGTCATTTGAGTTAATGCACTCATCTGCAAGCATGTTGCACCGAAAGACCGCGTCGCGAAGCACATTCGAAACAACTAGACCCCATACTGACTCGACATCACCAAATCTTGAGTTTTAATGTAATTTGTTTGTATGTGAGTGTGAAATATGGACTACCAGTATGAGTAAAGGTGAAAGCTTTGAATCTCAGGTGTGATCAGAATGGGTATTTTCCCAGCAGGCTATCGCACGGGGGGATCAAATCGACACAGGGATGAGAGGGCCCCGCGGGGAGGGGGCAAGCTGATCGTTACTAAGTGGCACCGTACACGTGCTCAACAAGACGGAGAAGGGTAAACATCACAACAAGGGGGAGCTTGGTCAGCAACATGTACCCAAAGGATATAGACTATGGTAGACTATTATCTCGTCGATTAGTGGGGAGGAGGAGAAGGGGGCGGGGGGTGG
>NW_018470008.1:0-648 GCF_002113885.1 Mizuhopecten yessoensis
CGAGGCCGGACAACCCTGCCTTATGCCTCTTTCTATTTAAAAAAAAATTGATTTCCACCCATTGTTTAACATACAACTAGAACTATTTGAATACAAAGTGTTTATCCATGAGATGAAAGAGTTATTAAATCCAAACGTTTTTAAAGTTTTAACCATAAAGTCCCACTCACATGTGTCGAAAGCTTTTTTGAAATCTAAGAAAAGAATTGCCCCCTCTATATTTAATTGGTCTGCTTAATCAATGATATCTTGTGTTCGACGGATATTATAACCGATATATCTATTTGTTAAGTAACCTTGTTGATCCAAGCTAATGATGGATGGTAATACTTTTTAAAGACGTTTTGCCAATACATACGCTGCTATTTTATAATCAAAATTTAATAGTGTGATCGGTCTCCAGTTTTCTAGTAATTCTGGGTTTCCTTTTTTATATATGAGTGTTATTGCACTCTGTTGTTGTGAGGCTGATAATTTAGTTTTTGTGTAACCTGCATTTAGTGATTGTATAACTATGTCTTTAAGCTCATTCCAGAAAGTTTTATAAAATTCTGCTGTTTTACCATCTAGCCCTGGTGATTTATTTAATTTCATTTTTTTTAAAGCGTCTGTACATTCTTTTACTGTGAGTTGACCGTCGCATAGTTT
>NW_018470009.1:0-648 GCF_002113885.1 Mizuhopecten yessoensis
TTATATGATACTTAGCCAGGTAGATTCTTAATAAAATACAAAGTCTTAAATATTGTTTATAAAATGCTAAGTCTTGTAGATTGTTTATATAATGCATAGTCAGGTAGAATTTTTATATAATACTTAGGCAGGCAGATTGTTTATAAAATACACGCACAGGTAGATTGTTCCTTATATACACAATGTCAATTCAGTAATTTTGTAATCTGGAAAAGAAATTATACACCTGCTCATTACAATGTAAACGATCCCTTTGAAACACAGCAGGATAAAAACCTAGTTTTGCACCATCTAGATCAGATTATGCTTTAATATAAAATAATTTGTTTGAAATACATGAATTTGATCTATTTGTGGGAAATTGAAGGTTTTCCGAATAAATAATATTCATGAACTTGTTTTGGTATAAATATGATATACAAAAAATAAAAAAGTGTACGATGTTGAATTAACAATTATAATTTGTGAGTGTTTCAATAACGAGGTTCTAACTTATAACAATACATTTTAAATATAATTAAGCAAAACCCACTATTAATACCATGGAACATATAGATAAGCATATAACCTCGTTTATACGACACAGATCAACTGATATCTGATAAAGACGACACCGGAAGTGGTATTGGGGGCATAGTTGGAGGAGTA
>NW_018470010.1:0-648 GCF_002113885.1 Mizuhopecten yessoensis
AACAATGACCTAAAGTAAGCTCTGAAACACTGACCTCCAGTAAGCACTGTACACCGACCTCCAGTAGGCTCTGTAAGACTGACTTCCAGTAAGCTTTGTAACAATGACCTAAAGTAAGCTCTGAAACACTGACCTCCAGTAAGCACTGTACACCGACCTCCAGTAGGCTCTGTAAGACTGACTTCAAGTAAGCTCTGTAACACTGATCTCCAGTAAGCGCTGTAACACTGAGCTCCAGTAATCTCTGAAAGACTGACTTCCAGTAAGCTATGTAACACTGACCTCCAGTAAGCTCTGAAACACTGACCTCCAGTAAGCTCTGTAACACTGATCTCCAGTAAGCTCTGTAACACCTACCTACAGTAAGCCCTGTAACACCTACCTCCAGTAAGCTATTTAACACTGACCTCCAGTAAGCTCTGTAACAATGACGTCCAGTAAGCTATGTAAAACTGACCTCCAGTAAATTCAAATACTGATCTCCATTAAGCTATGTTACACTGATCTCCAGTAAGCTATGTAACACTGACCTTCAGTAAGCTCTGTAACACTGACCTCCAGTAAGCCCTGTAACACCTACCTCCAGTAAGGTTTGTAACACACACCTCCAGTAAGCTCTGTAACACTGACGTCCAGTAAGCTATGTAA
>NW_018470011.1:0-648 GCF_002113885.1 Mizuhopecten yessoensis
AGGAGGTATGGATAGGGGTATATACATTTTAACAGACACATATACCTTATCGGGTACGTACTGATAGGAGGTATGGGTAGGGGTATACACATTATAACATACATATATACGTTATCAGGTACGTACTGATACATGTATGAGGTATGTATAGGGGCATATACATTATAACAGACATATATACGTTAACAGGGACGAACTGATAGTAGGTATGGATAGGAGTATATACATTATAACAGACATAAATACGTTAGCAGGTACGTACTGATACATGTATGAGGTATGTATAGGGGTATATACATTATAACAGACGTTTATACGTTATCAGGTACGTATTGAAAGGAGGTATGGGTAGGGGTATATACATTACAGCAGACATATAAACGGTATCAGGTACGTACTGATAGGAGGTATGGATAGGGGTATATACATTATAACAGACATGTACGTTATCAGGTACTTACTGATTGGAGGTATGGGTAAGGGTATATACATTATAACAGACATGTATACGTTATTAGGTACGTACTAATAGGAGGTATGGGTACGGGTATATACATTATACCAGACATATAAACGGTATGAGGTACGTACTGATAGGAGGTACGGATAGGGGTATATACATTATAACAGACATATATACGTTATCAG
>NW_018470012.1:0-648 GCF_002113885.1 Mizuhopecten yessoensis
TAAACGCTGTGCTATATTGTGTCCTAGTAGATGGACTCTTTGGTACATTTTTTCATTGTGTGTAAACGCTGTGCTATATTGTGTCCTAGTGGATGGACTCTTTGGTATGTTTTGTCATTGTATGTAAACGCTGTGCTATATTGTGTCCTAGTAGATGGACTCTTTGGTACATTTTTTCATTGTGTGTAAACGCTGTGCTATATTGTGTCCTAGTGGATGAACACTTTGGTATGTTTTGTCATAGTGTGTGAATGCTGTGCTATATTGTGTCCTAGTGGATGAACACTTTGGTATAGTTTGTCTTTGTGTGTAAACGCTATGCTATATTGTGTCCTAGTGGATGGACACTTTGGTATATTTTGTCTATGTGTGTAAACGCTGTGCTATATTGTGTTCTAGTGGATGGACAGTTTGGTATATTTTGTCTATGTGTGTAAACGCTGTGCTTTATTGTGTCCCAGTGGATGGACAGTTTGGTATATTTTGTCTATATGTGTAAACGCTGTGCTATATTGTGTCCTAGTGGATGGACACTTTGGTATGTTTTGTCATTGTGTGTGAACGCTGTGCTTTATTGTGTCCCAGTGGATGGACACTTTGGTTTATTTTGTCCTTGTGTGTAAACGCTGTGCTATATTGTGTCCTAGT
>NW_018470013.1:0-648 GCF_002113885.1 Mizuhopecten yessoensis
TGATACGGAGCCGTATCAGCTAAATGGCCTGGGGAGAACCCTGTTATATGACCCAGGCAACTACGACGAATATCGTGACAGACTTTCTAAAGTTGACTGGGACAGCACTTTCGACATCAATGACATAGACAAAAGTACAGAGCAATTTACACGTTATTTACTTACAATTGCAACTGAGTGCATACCTAATAAAGATATACTTGTAAGAGCGAATGATGCTGCTTGGATGAATAGTGCAATTAGAAAATTGATTCGTAAACGTAAGTATATACACCGCAAAGTCAAACAGTCACAGAATACTGACGACTGGTCTAATTTCAGGAAAGCTCGTAACATGTGTATAAATGCCATTCGTAAATCCAAACGTGATTATTTAAAAAAATTATGTACAAAGCTTAACCATACTAATACCAGTAGCAAAGAATGGTGGAAGATTGTTAATCGTCTTATGTCTAACTCAAGCAAAAAACCACATATTCCTCCTATTTCCGATAACGGTAACTTTATACACGACGACTTAGACAAAGCCAATGCCTTTAACACTTTCTTCAGCTCACATTCTAATATTAACGACACTAATATTGACCCTCCTGAACTACACACATCCCATAATCATACTCTTTCTGACATTGTCATATCCCGCCAAGA
>NW_018470014.1:0-648 GCF_002113885.1 Mizuhopecten yessoensis
AACCATAGTGTAACAATGTTCATATTTAACAACAGTACACCAATGTTTTCAGTAAACAATGGTACAACAATGTTGTCATTTAACATAGTATGACAATATTTCTATTTAAAAATAGTATTACAATTTTCTCATTTAACAATAGTATAACAATGTTCTTATTTATCAATAGTATAACAATGTTCTCATTTATCAATAGTATAACAATGTTCTCATTTATCAATACATGTAGTATAACAATGTTCTCATTTACCAATAGTATAACAATGTTCTCATTTAAAAATAGTATAACAATGTTCTCATTTATTAATAGTATAACAATGTTCTCATTTACCAATAGTATAACCACGGAATTAAGTCCGTGGTATAACAATGTCCATATTTACCAAAATTTGAACTAAGTTCTAATTCAACAAAATTGAACAAAGCTCTAATTTAACAAAGGTTCCATGTTCCTTGTTTTATAGTTTTAAACATTTAATCATTTACATTATTCAACAATGCTGTTATATCAGCATTCCTCTTTTTTAATCATGTTTCCTATTTAACACTTCGAAGCACCTGCGAAATTGCATCACAAAGAAACCCTTAGTGTATCTGAATGAAGACCAGATGTCAGGCGGAAGGGACCCGAGTGCAGCACACAGCAGA
>NW_018470015.1:0-648 GCF_002113885.1 Mizuhopecten yessoensis
TTGAATGCTTAGTGTTCTGTGGTTGAATCTGGATTCTTCTCGAGTCGATGATATGTGAACGATAGAGGCCGTTAGAGACTTTTTGTCTGAAACTCGATGGGATGAAAGATTTACATATAGAACACTGGCAATACATCTTACACATACACTACAATTTCAAAATCTTCTTGCTGAATTGCCTCATTTCATTTTTTATATTTTGATGTTGTTGTATCCCTTACTTTTTATCACTCCTACCAATGATATATATTGATGCTAAATGGTTCTATACTTTTAACTACTTCATTCAACAGCAGCAGGGTATGAACAGGGGGCATTAATGACTTGCAAAAAAAAAAACACCAAAAAAACACCAATTGTAACAATTTCTCTGTTTAATATATCATTAGGGCATTGCTTTCCTATTACTAAAAACCTCGAGCTAGTCGGATCATTTTGTAAACCACATAACGTAATTGTATAAAAAATCACCGGCGTAGGCCGTTTGTATTACCTCTATATTCTTCGTCCATCATCTATGTGTAAGACTAGTGATATGTAATACCTCTGATCTTCGTCCATCATATATGGGTAAAACTACTCGTCTGTGTTACCTTTGTTTCCTTGTCTATTATATTTGAGTAAATCTCCTCGTCTGTATTACCTCTG
>NW_018470016.1:0-648 GCF_002113885.1 Mizuhopecten yessoensis
TATAGATTAGATTATAAATAGAACGTGGCGACAACGTTGTAAAAATGCTATACACTAAAAAACGTCACACAAACTTTTATTTTCAACGTTAACTGCAACGTTTTCATGACGTTTTGTGCCCACTGCACACATGCATTGAACATCTTAACTGAGTTTAAATATATCAGTCTTCAACTATCTAAGTCCAGTGTCATCTAGTGTTTATAATGAATTAGGGTTGTAGCGTTTGAAGCGGTCTGATTGTTTTAAAATGTTCTGTTTTATTCATAAACTTGTACCCGTTCTTGTTATTTTAATTTGCAGGTACCATTGTTATTAACAGTACATTGTAGGTAATTAAACAATTATCATATCACATCATAATCCCTCCTGCCTTCATATCTTTTTTGTATAATACAATCTTTATAGGCTTTCCGTTGATTTTTACACGAATAAATGTTGGTCCGTTCCTATGGTGCTTGAAAACGCCTCGAGCAACTTTCTTAAAACACTTACTCCCACAACGTTACGTGATAGAATAATAAACATATAGTTCCGTCCTGAACTAATATGTCGTCAGCTTTCCATGAATTAAATAATTTCATCAAATTAACAGGTTTTTTCTTGCGGAAAAAAGTATGAGCAAATACATCCATTATATGCCGTTGT
>NW_018470017.1:0-648 GCF_002113885.1 Mizuhopecten yessoensis
AGAGAGGAACAGTTATACTAAATACATTGTAACATAAGACCATATTAGAGCTGTTATACTATAGAGGAACACTGACACTAAATTCATTGTAACATAAGACCATAGGAGAGCTGTTATACTACAGAGGAACAGTTATACTAAATACATTGTAACATAAGGCCATAGAGGAGCTGTTATACTAGAGAGGAACAGTGACACTAAATACATTGTAACATAAGGCAATAGAGGAGCTGTTATACTAGAGAGGCACAGTAACACTAAATACATTGTAAAATAAGACCATAGTACAGCTGTTATACTAGAGAGGGAGCTGTTATACTAGAGAGGGAGCTGTTATACTAGAGAGGAACAGTGACACTAAATACATTGTAACATAAGACAATAGTTGAGCTGTTATACTAGAGAGGAACAGTAACACTAAATACATTGTAACATAAGACAATAGTTGAGCTGTTATACTAGAGAGGGAGCTGTTATACTAGAGAGGAACAGTGACACTAAATACATTGTAACATAAGACCATAGGAGAGCTGTTATACTAGAGAGGAATAGTTATACTAAATACATTGTAACATCAGGCCATAGGAGAGCTGTTATACTAGGGAGGAACAGTAACACTAAATACATTGTAACATAAGACAATAGGAG
>NW_018470018.1:0-648 GCF_002113885.1 Mizuhopecten yessoensis
TCTCAGAAGATATCTTTAGAAGAATTTCAAAAACACTTTTGTAACCTTGCATCCTCTGAACTAACAACTGATGAATGTATTAATAATTATATGAAACATTATGATGACATACTCATTCACGCTCCAGTGTTTGATGAACTTGATGCTGATATTACAGGTTGTGAAATAGAGTGTGCTATTCAAAACCTTTAATCCAATAAGGCGTGTGGTATTGATGATATGTTGAACGAATATTTTATTCATTGTTCTGAAGTTTTTGTACCTTGTCTTGTTGTACTTTTCAACAACATTTTTAAATCAGGTAATTATCCTCGTTTGTGGACAGTTGGAAATATAGTTCCAGTATTTAAGAAAGGTGACCCAAGTAACCCTGATAACTACAGGGGTATTTCAATTGTCAGTTGTATTGGTAAACTTTTTACGTCTGTATTAAATAATAGGTTGGTGAAATTTGACATGGAGTACAATAAGATAACCGATGCTCAGTTTGGATTCAAACGGAATTGTTCAACGACAGATGCTATATTTACATTACAGGCCCTGATTAATCGAACGTTAAAAAATAAAAACCGTCTATACTGTTGTTTCATTGACTATACCAAGGCTTTTGACCTGATCAATAGACAGAATTTATGGTACAAGTTGATC
>NW_018470019.1:0-648 GCF_002113885.1 Mizuhopecten yessoensis
ATTCCGTGTTACTGTATTCCGTGTTACTGTGTTCCGTGTTACTGTATTCCGTTTTACTGTGTTCCGTGTAAATGTATTCCCTGTAACTGTATTCCGTGTTACTGTGTTCCGTGTAACTATATTCCGTGTTACTGTGTTCCGTGTTACTGTTGTCCGTGTTACTGTATTCCGTGTTACTGTGTTCCGTGTAAATGTATTCCCTGTAACTGTATTCCGTGTTACTGTGTTCCGTGTAACTATATTCCGTGTTACTGTGTTCCGTGTTACTGTTGTCCGTGTTACTGTATTCCGTGTTACTGTGTTCCGTGTAACTGTATTCCGTGTCACTGTATTCCGTGTTACTGTGTTCCGTGTAACTGTATTCTGTGTTACTGTGTTCCGTGTTACTGTATATCGTGTTACTTTATCCCGTGTTACTATATTCCGTGTAACTGTGTTTCGTGTAACTGTGTTCCGTGTAACTGTAGTCCGTGTTTCTATATTCCGTGTTACTGTGTTCCATGTAAATGTGTTCCGTGTAAATGTTTTCCGTGTTACTGTATTCTGTGATACTGTATTCCGTGTAACTGTGTTCCGTGTCACTGTATTCTGTGTAACTGTATACCGTGTTACTGTGTTCCGTGTAACTGTATTCATGTATGCAATGAA
>NW_018470020.1:0-648 GCF_002113885.1 Mizuhopecten yessoensis
ATGCCGAAGAGGCAGTTGCCTTTCCCTCTATTCTAATTCCGTGATTTTACCGACTCGAACGTAAATTTGAAAGTTTTCTAATTTTTCATTTTCATACCAAAAATATACCTTCTAATACAATAAATATGTATCTTTACAAAGTTTGAAGACTCTCTCAATCTTTTAGGCATTCGTAATATTGATCATTAAAATGATCTAAGATCACGATCACGGTACGTGGTGCTCACTCCAATTTCGGGGAAATCAACTGTTTGCCTCAATGTGGGTGAACAAATATCATTTTTATTGAAGTTAAGTATAGAAAATTATTGACGTTGGTGAAAATGAAAACAAAGAGTATTATTAAAGTTCCAAAAGCAGACTTCCAACGATGTTTATAAGAATGTCAATGAAAAAGATTTCAGACAAGTTCAACATAATAAGAACCATGTTTAAAGCGGTCATTGAAAGAAGTATAGAAGCTGTCGTGTAAGATACAGTCTTGAACTCGAAAATTGGTGAAATAGACCGTCTGCAATATGTACATCATATGTAAAATCTTATTTCCATAGGGAACTCAACTACTTTAGCAACATTCAACATGACACTAAAGTCTATTGTGTTATTGTACCGGGATAAATTCATAAATGACATATTAAACAAGAGGCC
>NW_018470021.1:0-648 GCF_002113885.1 Mizuhopecten yessoensis
AAATCGATAAAGTCATGACAAAATATGAACAAAGAAAAATTGATAGTTGTGACCCTTGAAAAACTTCAATGAGAAAAAAAACTCTTTGCTTGGAAAAGGAAACAGACTTTTTCGAAAGTTCGTCAAATAAGTTTTCAATTCCTGTTTGTGATCACAACAAACTTAGCCTGTATTATTCAGACCAAACCGATTAATCTTATTCCGAATATTAGGTTATCAGGTTCCAAAACACTTCCATTCCATTTTTTGCGACCACGTGTCGGTGACCTATACCTGTATCACGATCGCCTGCTGTATATATATATATATCTTGCTGCTATTTAACAAAGAACAATGCAGTTCATAATACAGGTGACTACACATATGGGGTCAAAATCACAAAAGTCTGGTTAGCATACAGGTCTGAAACTAAAAATTTACAAATGATTTTTCGTTGAAATTATTTGAAATATAGTCATTTTGTAATTTGCTTGTTTAATTTTGATTAATTGTAACTCTTAATAATAGGTATCGACGTCTTTGCATTATTTTCAATAATTATATGCAAGTCGAAACAAATATTAGTACTGGTATTTAGGTAAATAGTAATTTGAACCTGTGTATCATTAACCCATTTAAATTCCAAACAATGGGTTCGTGTTTTGTACA
>NW_018470022.1:0-648 GCF_002113885.1 Mizuhopecten yessoensis
TTGATGAGGAGAGGTGTAGAGATTGATGAGGAGAGGTGTAGAGGTAGTTAAATGTTGTCACACCTCATGGAGCGCCTTAGCTCCTTTCAGGTTGTCCTGGCTGACCTTGAACCCAAACGAGTTTTGTGGAGTGGGACCATCTATCTGTGACGTGTGACCCTTCTGGTCTGTTGGAGTAGCAAATTGCTGAAAACAGAATCAACATGTCTGTTAAATAATTGTGATCAAAATATCATTGTAACAAAGATTAGAAATTATTGTAGGTTTCAGTATCATGGAATGTACAAACAAAAATCTAAAGTGAACTATTTTCCATTTCTTTGAATCGATCCATCCTTTTTAAATGCTTTAAATTGTCAGATACGTGCTGATGGTATGCACCGAATTTGCAATAAACAACAATTTTATTGATTTATTTTTTAAATAATCAAACTGTAATATTGGATTGCTTTCATTTATTATACATACAATATATAGAAAGAATAAGGTATTACAACCAACTTCAAAACACATTTCGTGTGTTTTGAAATTGGTCATTATACCTTATTTCTTCTTTATTTACCCACTTCACATGGGGATTTAATCTTTTGAATTATGTATATGTATTTCTCTCATTTCCCTGTGTGTAAGATAGAGCTGTCCAGGGTA
>NW_018470023.1:0-648 GCF_002113885.1 Mizuhopecten yessoensis
CACAGCAGGTAAATGGCTTGATGCCATGTCAGGCGTGAAATTATTCATTTGAAAATGAATTTTTAATCAAACATAAAAACCCCCACACATTTCAGGTTTCATTTCCTGCATTATTTATTCTATGCTAAAGAATATCAAATTAACTAAAATAGGGAACAATTACCTTCTTTGCTGTCCTATGGAATATCATAAATGCTTGTCACACAAAAATAAGTCATACTTAGGTATTTTGTCTTGTGAATGAAATTGAAATCTGATACATTGGGTGTCTACGAGAAAACTAGTACTACTTAGTATACATTATCAATACACAATCACTGAAGCAATAACACAGTTGTCCCCTATAGGTTTTAGGTAACGGATGGACGGTGAGAGGCAATGTCTATATATGTATATATAAAGGATAGGACATACGAGGTAAATGATGAATGATTAATCGAAATGAAACATTAAACAAATGTTTTAAAAAACCCAGTGAGTAAATAACGTTACAGAAATCACAAATATAGCACAGGATACTTTATTGAAGAGACAAACAACGCATTTAATGAATGGTTGAAACAAATACATGTAAACATGAATGAATGAATGAATGAATGGAAAAGACAGGTATACAAACTGTTGAAAAGCTGACTGAATGATAGAGGT
>NW_018470024.1:0-648 GCF_002113885.1 Mizuhopecten yessoensis
TAAGACTAAAAGGTAAGATGCGTATAGTGTTCTAACACTTAATACCGCTTTATGGAACTTAGAATACAATGTATTTTGATAACGATGTAGGTCTTCAGTGGTTACCCGATATTAAGGTGGGGATGCCATGCAACGATAGCGACCACGTGTAGTGTAACGCAGGGACATATATTTTATATGGTTCTGCGTAACATTAGTTTTACATTACATGTACTGAAATAGGATGTAACGTTACTAGTCAAATATATCCATGAAAGATTTGTCGATTGATATTGGACCAATCCACCCGGTAACAATAAGGTCGCAAACTGTACTGATCTAGAGAGATAGTAGCATACATTTATAGGGCCTTAATATTATATCTTAAAAAAACAATGTGTGTTGGTTTAGAATTACAAAATACCGATATTATTGTTAAAATGACACGAAGCATATGTGCGGTAGATGGTAGATACTGATTTGAGGGGCTGAAATTTACAATCTGTATGGCATTGTCTGTTTTCCGATCCGTTCGTTGATCCTGTCTAAGTCAAACAATAAGGACTCAAACTGTACTCATCTATAGAGATATTGTTCTTTAACGTTAGCATACATGTGTAGAGCCATGGTATTATATCTTTAAAAAACGTGTGCGGGTTTAAAATTACA
>NW_018470025.1:0-648 GCF_002113885.1 Mizuhopecten yessoensis
TTATAGTGTTGTCTTGCGCCATTACATCATTAATAGTATATCATGTTTTAAGCTTCCTGTTCTTGAGCCAGCACCATAACCTCCCGTCGTAACTTATTTTCCAATGAACTGATTTATCAATGTACATTCATTGTCGTTTTGACACAACTAGAAACATTATAGGATCAAGAAAAATACTTATACTAGGTTACCAAATCATGTATCTCTACCCTGAAAAATGTCTGGACACAATTCGTACAAACCATTACCACTCCAGTGAATAGCGTTGTTTTTCTTTAATCAATTTGCATTTTAACTAAAAAACATTATGTACAAACAAGTATATACTTATGATAACACAGAACTCGAATTATAATTTATAAAGCAACCCTTCAAAATCCCCCCTTAAATTATTTAATGACTAACCAAAGCAGAAACGACAGAGTTGTTCGCCCTTGGTTTGAATGGAAACCTTTAAACAAAATGTTTTTGGTTTTTTTAAATGGAAAATAATTTCCCAACCTATAAATATTATTATTGATGGTCCAAGTGGAAGCGCGCAGACGGTCTCGGTGTTGGAAACAATCGGAGAACTCGAAAAAACACACATTTGGTCGGGCAGGTCATGCAATACTTTTTTGAAGTCCGATTTTAGTAAAAGTCGAATAC
>NW_018470026.1:0-648 GCF_002113885.1 Mizuhopecten yessoensis
AATCAAAACACGCGTTGCAAACGAATCGTGTTAGAATAAGTATTACTAGAAGAAATTGCACTAGTAACTGTAACTGGTAGTGATTCCACCAGTATTTATGACCAGTAGTAATTACAATAGCAATTACCTATAACAGGTGATTTATTAATTTCTTCAGTAATTAAACTAGAATATATTTAATATACGGAGAATTTAATGTTTGTTTAAAGCATTTGTTTCATTGCAATACAAATACATAACAAAACAATACATACAGACGTAGGTATTTTCATAGTGATCATGGGAAGTTTATTGTGACGTCATAATACACAGGCGACATACGAAAAAATGTCCAATTAGATATTCCCATTTAGTGATAGTTTCACGAATCACTTGGATTTGTTTTCCAATTTTTTCCCAACCATTATTTGCTCGCTCTTCGATTTAAATATAAACTGTACTAGTTACTGATCCCTGTTCCACTGCACTGTAGTTTTTAGTATAAACAGTAACCTCCCCTTCATTTTGCCGTTGACATAACTGTAGCTCATTTGGGTCAGACAACTACCGTCGACCAAGTAGCTCAGTCGGTCAGAGCGATAGTACAATGTCCAAAATTCTGCAGTCCGGGGTTCCAATACCAGTCTAGTCTAACTTGTTTTTTTTACT
>NW_018470027.1:0-649 GCF_002113885.1 Mizuhopecten yessoensis
TGCTTATCTACGTTTCTGTTTTTCCACGCGGAGATTTTCATTATATTACGGGGCATTTGGTCTCACAGTTATCACCTTAGTTTGCAGAGGTGCGTGTTTCTCTATAAGGGCTTCTATACCAGATGTGTATGCTTCAACAAGATCATCAACCTTGCCTTCAGTAGATTGAAGGGCGGAACAAGACTGAATGTCATTGTTGAAATCTGGTATTGAAATTTCGCGGAATTTCCGGAAGCTCACCTCTTGCCTTGCACGAGCTGGCTTACTACAATTTAGTGTTGTGTGGACAGCAAGATGATCACCAGATTGGTTCCCCTTTACATCACTTAGACATGGATCAATGACTGAAATAGCTCCATGAATGACTGAGTTATCTTCCCTCGTTATGACCACATCCAGTGTGTGGCCATGGTGTGTGTAGCTTCTGTCACATGCTGAATCAGACCCCTGGAATCTAGTAGAACAGAGAACTGGCGAGCATCAACATTAGATAGATCGTCTAAGTGGAAATTTAGATCACCCGTGATAATAATCTCTTGTGGTACAACAACAATGTGGTCTAAAAAGCTAGACCATTCATCAAAAAACACTGTATTTCGGAAACCATTCTGTTTAGATGGTGGAGGCCTGTAAATGATACACAATCTAA
>NW_018470028.1:0-649 GCF_002113885.1 Mizuhopecten yessoensis
AAACACTTTAACGTCACAATAACAAAGTTCTTTTAGTTTAAATTTTCAGATAAAACAATGTAAAACTATAAATAGATTGTTCCAAAATATATGCTGGAAATATCAAAGGGAAGAGGTGTATTATTGACTTTCTTCAAAAAATACAACGAACTTTAAGTGTCGTATGTTAATATTGATTATTTATTTTCTTTGTTTTCTAAAGACTAGATAGCACAACATGGTGAGTGGCAATTGTTGCGGTATATGTACAAGGGTATACACGAGCGACATGATCTATACATTTCTCTTAATTTAAACATTTATTATATTCGATGTACTGTAAGGTGTTATTAAAGTACACTTTGTGACTTCGACGGCCGATGTTTTAAACAAAGGATGTTATCATAACTATAACGATTTCTTCATGACTTATCAAAAGGGTTCATTAGAATTGAATACTACAACATTATTTGTGTGTATAACACAGGGTGTACATAAGACATAAGCACGGCCTTTAACCAGTATATGCGTACTGTTACATTCAAACTGTTCTGAAATGTATTCATGGTGACAACATAAAATGGTTGGATATGTTTTCATTAATGTTTGCACAATTGATAAAAATAGTATTTTCTTATAAATTATTGAAGTGAAATTTCTTTCAAAATTT
>NW_018470029.1:0-649 GCF_002113885.1 Mizuhopecten yessoensis
TCTTCGCTTGGACACTAAAATATTGCATTAATATATTTTATAAAATGTGCGGTAACGGACAGCTACCTGATTCCGCAGGTGCAGATTTCCATACAACAGTTTCTTTACTATCAGAACCAATTTCGGGCACTTGGATACTAAAAATTATTTGAGAAATGCCAGTATCTTTATATGTATGAACCTCAATGTGTAATTTGAGAAAAATATGTCTTTGACTTCTTAAGAAATAGCGAGAAACCACTTAATCGTTAAAACCCACGACGGCCGGTAGGCAGCCCTTTACTTTTTTCCAATCAGATTCGAAATAAAACGTGCAAAACAATTGATCAGAGAGACCCGCCCGATATTTCTTCTGAAATAGCGATAACAAGAAATATCTCTGGACTACAGACAGACAGGTGACTGACGATTTCAACAGAAAATAACCTTTTATTGTCGTATTTTATTAGACCATTCAATGAATACTATTTGAGAAGTTTGATAGCCCTGAAAAGTTAACTTTTGAATTAATTACATAGGTACAATTTGATATGAAATAAACATGTATAATCCGTGTATGTGGAAACTCTGTTTTATACTCATACACCAACACAAGGATAACTTACATAAATGAAACCAGCGTACATATATCAAGAGGCTGTGTATTACA
>NW_018470030.1:0-649 GCF_002113885.1 Mizuhopecten yessoensis
AGCAACAACTTACAAAGAAATCAAACGATATGTATTTTATAAAAAATCATAATTCATATATATTTGTATATTAAGTGAAAATAAAATATATCTTGCCAAAGTGTTTTTTGTTTGATGAAGCAGCTGATATATTTATGATCGCGGCACAGCCCAAATATTACGTAATAATGTTATATTACATATCAAATAGAATAACATACTGTTGATATTATTGAAATAAATTAACGATGTTTAAGTTAGGCAGGCAAAATAAACAAATCCGGAATAGATCATTTGGGTAACACATCATCAGACCCGATAACGTATTGATAACACCTAAGAAGGGTCACCATAGGTTCGACAAAATACACATTAGACGAAAGGGAGGGGTACATACCATAATGTGATGATTAGCCCAAAAGGCCGTGTAAAGTTGATATCGGAACCTGTACAATAGACACCGAAACGTGTAAAGTAGACAACAGAACGTGTAAAGTTGACACCAGAACGTGTACAGTAAACATCAGAACGTGAACAGTAGACACCGGAACGTGTACAGTAGATACCAGAGTGTGTACAGTAGTTACCAGAATGTGTACAGTAGACATCAGAACGTGTAAAATAAATATAGGAATGTGAACAGAAATATCAAAATGTGTACAGTAGACAA
>NW_018470031.1:0-241 GCF_002113885.1 Mizuhopecten yessoensis
AGCGGTGTTTAGGTTTGTGTGTGTAGTTTCTAGCAGTGTTTTGGTATGTTTGTGTAGTGTCTAGCAGTGTTTATGTTTGTGTGTGTAGTGTCTAGCAGTGTTTAGGTTTGTGTGTATTGTTTCTAGCAGTGTTTAGGTTTGTGTGTGTAGTTTCTAGCAGTGTTTAGGTTTGTGTGTGTGGTTTCTAAGAATGTTTAGGTTTGTGTGTGTAGTTTCTAGCAGTGTTTAGGTTTGTGTGTGT
>NW_018470031.1:319-649 GCF_002113885.1 Mizuhopecten yessoensis
GTTTCTAGCAGTGTTTAGGTTTGTGTGTGTAGTTTCTAGCAGTGTTTAGGTGTGTGTGTGTGTAGTGTCTAGCAGTGTTTAGGTTTGTGTATGTAGTTTCTAGCAGTGTTAAGGTTTGTGTGTGTAGTTTCTAAGAGTTTTTAGGTTTGTGTGTGTAGTTTCTAGCAGTGTTTAGGTGTGTGTGTGTGTAGTTTCAAAGAGTGTTTAAGTTTGTGTGTGTAGTTCTAGCAGTGTTTATGTTTGTGTGTGTAGTTTCTAGCAGTGATTAGGTTTTTGTGTAGTTTATAGCAGTGTTTAGGTTCGTGTGTGTAGTTTCTAGCAGTGTTTAGG
>NW_018470032.1:0-649 GCF_002113885.1 Mizuhopecten yessoensis
CTATACTACAATCTATGTTCTGGTGATATAGACACTATACTACCAACTTTGTAATAATGATATAGACACTGTACTACCATCTCTGTTCTGATGATATAGTCACTGTACTACCATCTCTCTGTTCTGATGATATAGACCCTGCACTACTATCTCTGTTCTGATGATATAGACACTGTACTACCATCTCTCTGTTCTGATGATATAGACACTATACTTCCATCTCTGTTCTGATGATATAGACCCTGTACTACTATCTCTGTTCTGATGATATAGACACTATACTTCCATAATTTTTCTGATGATATAGACACTATACTTCCATCTCTGTTCTGATGACATAGACACTATACTACAATCTGTGTTCTGGTGATATAGACACTTTACTACCATCTTTGTTATCATGATATAGACACTGTACTAACTTTACTTCCATCTCTGTCCTGATGATATAGACCCTGTACTACTATCTCTGTTCTGATGATACAGACACTATACTACCATATTTTTTCTGATGATATAGACACTATACTACAATCTGTGTTCTGGTGATATAGACACTTTACTACCATCTTTGTTATAATGATATAGACACTGTACTACTATATCTGTTCTGATGATATAGACACTATACATCCATCTCTGTTCTGAT
>NW_018470033.1:0-649 GCF_002113885.1 Mizuhopecten yessoensis
CCCCAGTGTCCGTTGTGAACATAGAATGAATTCGACCTTGGGTAAATCTCATAGTTCATATTTTAATGTCAAAAGTATTTAAATAACCGATCATTGTGTACCCATCAAATTATATAGCTAGTACAATTTATTGTATGATTACAAGTACAAAGTACTATGATATTCAAACAAAACAAATGAAACTTAGTTACACCAGTTGGTGTTTCAAATTTCAAAATGTTTTCAAAAGTAGTATATTCTGATTCTGAAGATTTTTTTTATATTATAGGAATAAGCACATATATACAGAATTTGTTGTTAAATACATTTAAACATGGAGTCTATATATACTTCAACCATTCGTGTGACTTTAATTACTGTTGTTCGCGAATCAAAATATAAAAGTTCCATTCTAATTAAAATAAGATTGTTTAATACACTAGTCGAGTTGAGAGAACGGAGCTCTACAATGGCAACAATGGCGATAGTAAAAAGTGATTGGCGATTTGAAACTGCAGTTTGCCAAAATACAGACTAGGGGCTTTAGAATTTTAGCGATAACTGTTTACAGTAACTATAATGATTTGACAATTGTAATTAACATATCTGATGTAACCAGCTTTTAATGACAAAAATGCATATATGTAGATTTTATAGTGTATCGTAGGTC
>NW_018470034.1:0-649 GCF_002113885.1 Mizuhopecten yessoensis
TCTGTATCCTAAAACAAATACACTACGTCCTAATATCTCAAACAAACAGCATCCGAATACAAATACACTACGTCCTAATATCTCAAACAATCTGTATCCTAATACAAAAACACTACGTCCTAACATCTCGAACAAACTGCATCCGAATACAAATACACTGCGTCCTAACATCTCAAACAATCTGTATCCTAATACAAATACACTACGTCCTAAGATCTCAAACAAACTGCATCCGAATACAAATACACTACGTCCTAATATCTCAAAAAATCTGTATCCTAATACAAAAACACTACGTCCTAACATCTCAAACAAACTGCATCCTAATACAAATACACTACGTCCTAACATCTCAAACAAACTGCATCATAATACAAAAACACTACGTCCTAACATCTCAAACAAACTGTATTCTAATACAAATACNCATCTAAAACAAACTGTATCCTAATACAAATACACTATTTCCTCACATCTCAAACAAACTGCATCATAATACAAAAACACTACGTCCTAACATCTCAAACAAACTGTATTCTAATACAAATACACTACGTCCTAATATCTCAAACAAACTGCATCCTAATACAAAAACACTACGTCATAACATCTCAAACAAACTGCATCCTAATACAAAAACAATACGTCC
>NW_018470035.1:0-649 GCF_002113885.1 Mizuhopecten yessoensis
AATTCCTTACAGAGAGAAGGTAACTCCATAGAAAGAATAGCTTATTGAGAGAAGGTTACTCCATAGAAAGACTTCCTTATAGAGACAGTTATTCCATAGAAAGAATTCCTTACAGGGAGAAGGTAACTCCATAGAAAGAATTCCTTACAGAGAAGGTTACTCCATAGAAAGAATTTCTTACAGAGAAGGTTACTCCATAGAAAGAATTCATTACAGAGAAGGTTACTCCAAACAAAGAATTCCTTACAGAGAGAAGGTTACTCCACAGAAAGAATCGCTTACAGAGAAGGTTACTCCATAGAAAGACTTGCTTACAGAGAGAAGGTTACTCAATAGAAAGAATTCCATACTGAGAAGGTTACTCCATAGAAAGAATTCCTTCAGAGAGAAGGTTACTCCATAGAATGACTTGCTTACCGAGAGAAGGTTACTCAATAAAAGGAATTCCTTACAGAGATGGTTACTCCATAGAAAGAATCGCTTACAGAGAGAAGGTTACTCCATAGAAAGACTTGCTTACAGAGAAAGCAACTCCATAGAAAGAATTCCTTCAGAGAGAAGGTCACTCCATAGAAAGAATCGCTTACAGAGAGAAGGTTACTCGATAGAAAGACTTGCTTACCGAGAGAAGGTTACTCAATAGAAAGAA
>NW_018470036.1:0-649 GCF_002113885.1 Mizuhopecten yessoensis
GTGTACGACCGTAGTCCAGTATATCATATATCAATGTGTACGACCTTAGTCCAGTCTATCATATATCAGTGTGTACGACCGTAGTCCAGTATATCATATATCAATGTGTGCGACCTTAGTCCAGTCTATCATATATCAGTGTGTATTACCTAGTCCAGTATCATATATCAGTGTGTATGCCCTAGTCCAGTATATCCTATATCAGTCTGTACGACCGTAGTCCAGTAAATCATTTATCAGTGTATACGACCGTAGTCCAGTATCATATATTAGTGGGTGGGACCGTAGTCCAGTATATCTTATATCAGTGTGTACGACCATCAATGTGTACGACCTTAGTCCAATCTATCATATATCAGTGTGTACGTATCATATATCAGTGTGTATGACCGTAGTCCAGTATATCATAAATCAGTGTGTACGACCGTAGTCCAGTATATCATCTATCAGTGTGTGCGACCGTAGTCCAGTATATCATATATTTGTGTGTACGATCGTATTCCAGTATATCATATATCAGTGTGTACGACCGTATTCCAGTATATCATATATCAGTGTGTACGACCGTATTCCTGTATATCATATATCAGTGTGTTCGATCGTTTTCCAGTATATCATATATCAGTGTGTACGACCGTAGTCCAGTATA
>NW_018470037.1:0-299 GCF_002113885.1 Mizuhopecten yessoensis
AGTGACTATCATTATGTACTGTATCAACACACACTTTAAGGCTGTTTGGTACATTACTATATAGGTAGTGACAATCATTATGTACTGTATCAACATCAACAAAAACTTTAAGGCTGTATGGTACATAATTATATAGGTAGTGACTATCATTATGTACTGTATTAACAAACACTTTAAGGCTGTATGATACATTACGATATAGGTAGTGACTATCATTATGTACTGTGTCAACAAACACTTTAAGGCTGTATGGTACATTACTATATAGGTAGTGACTATCATTATGTACTGTATCAACA
>NW_018470037.1:466-649 GCF_002113885.1 Mizuhopecten yessoensis
AACAAACACTTTAAGGCTGTATGGTACATTACGATATAGGTAGTGACTATCATTATGTACTGTATCAACAAACACTTTAAGGCTGTATGGTACATTACGATATAGGTAGTGACTATCATTGTGTACTGTATCAGCACACACTTTAAGGCTGTATGGTACATTACTATATAGGTAGTGGCTATC
>NW_018470038.1:0-649 GCF_002113885.1 Mizuhopecten yessoensis
TTGGTGTATTTTTCTGTGTAGTCACCTACTTACTATCATGGTACTGTACATAGAGCAGTTGCCAGGTACTGGACGGAGGTTGGTGTATTTATCTTAGGTTAACACCTACTTACTATCATGTAACTATCCTTAGAGCAGTCGCCAGGTACTGGACGGAGGTTAATGTATTTTTCTGTGTAGACACNTAGGGCAGTCGCTAGGTACTGGACGGAGGTTGGTGTATTTTTCTGTGTAGACACCACTTACTATCATGGTACTATACATAGAGCAGTCGCCAGGCACTGGACGGAGGTTGGTGTATTTTTCTGTGTAGTCACCTACTTACTATCATGGTTCTATACATAGAGCAGTCGCCAGGTACTGGACGGAGGTTGGTATATTTATCTTAGGTAAACACTTACTTACTACCATGTAACTCTCCTTAGAGCAGTCGCCAGGTACTGGACGGAGGTTGGTATATTTTTCTGTGTAGTCACCTACTTACTATCATGGTTCTATACATAGAGGAGTCGCCAGGTACTGGACGGAGGTTGGTATATTTTTCTGTGTAGACACCTACTTACTATCATGTAACTATCCCTAGAGCAGTCGCCAGGTACTGGACGGAGGTTAATGTATATTTATCTTAGGTTAACACCTACTTACTACC
>NW_018470039.1:0-649 GCF_002113885.1 Mizuhopecten yessoensis
AGATTTCGTCATTTCCTGTAATCGTGAACTGCTTTCCAGTTTCTCACAGTAATCCTCTGTCGTCGCCACTTCTTCACATTTTCTGTGGCCAACAGTGATACATTTACAACAGCCAAGGGACTTGTGGTCCACGCAATAGTAATCCATATTTTCATTGTGTTTATCACATGTCTTGTCAGATGTTAACTGATTAAGAAGGAAACTCTTCGACTCTGTTATATCTACGATGCCACAGTTGATGTGAATCATATCATGGAAATCCATCTTACAGGACTGACAGAATAGAGACTGATTTGTTTTACACCAGAACTGAGCAGATGTCGTCATCTTCCCTTTCTTCTGGCAGGGCATGCAGTAATGTGGTTCTGTCGTCCTGTTTTTCAGCTGTATCATCTTGATGGAAACACTGTCAGTTGGAAACTGCTTGGCCCATTTCACTCTGTCCTCTGTTTTGTCCACAGGGTGAGTTAACGTCCTACATACCGGGCAGGTAAAGGAAGTCACCGTATCGCTCGTCACTGACACCTCATTGACGATGTACCTACTCAAACACTCCTCACAAAGAGAATGGAGACACGGTAGAGACTTCGGCTGACGTAGCTGCTCCAGACATATAGGACAATCGAGCAGGTACGAGTCCGACAGATTG
>NW_018470040.1:0-649 GCF_002113885.1 Mizuhopecten yessoensis
GAATCAGCTAGACAATAGTTTCCCCTCTTGTTACTAATACGGAGGAGGAAAGAATCAGCTATCCAATAGTTTCCCCCCTGGTTACTAATACAGAGAGGGGCGAAAGAATCAGGGGGGGAAATAATCAGCTAGCCAATAGTTTCCCCCCTAGTTACTAATACAGAGAGGGGTAAAGAATCAGCTAGACAATAAGGTTTAAAAATAAGCTAGCCAATAGTTTCCACTTAGTTAATAATACAGAGAGGGAGAAAGAATCAGCTAGACAATAGTTCACCCTGGTTACTAATACAGAGAGGGGCGAAAGAATCAGCTAGACAATAAGGTTTAAGAATAAGCTAGCCAATAGTTTCCACTTAGTTAATAATACAGAGAGGGGGGAAAGAATCAGCTGGCCAATAGTTCCCCCCTAGTTACTAATACAGAGAGGAGGGAAAGAATCAGCTAGACAATAAGGTTTAAGAATAAGCTAGCCAATAGTTTCCACTTAGTTAATAATACAGAGAGGGGGGAAAGAATCAGCTAGACAATAGTTTCCCCTCTTGTTACTAATACAGAGAGGGGGAAAGAATCAGCTCAACAATAAGGTTTAATAATAAGCTAGCTGATAGTTTCCCCTTAGTTAATAATACAGAGAGGGGGGAAAGAATCA
>NW_018470041.1:0-649 GCF_002113885.1 Mizuhopecten yessoensis
TTTTATCGCGACTTTTTCGATAAGATTTCACTGCCAACTCAACTACTTCAATTTCCAAGATCCATATCGAAAGTATTGACAAATATAAATACTAAGGAAACAATACAGTTTGTCTATAGACATATATAATAAATACATTATATTATATTCTATTTTACATTATAACGGCTACTGGTGAAGACTTTTGTAATGTTCAATAGTTTAGTAGTACATGTGTACAGTATTGTATTGAATCCTACTGATACTTTTGTATGCATATGTAACTAATCTGTGTTCGTCATAATATTTCATTTTGATATCATAGTGGCATTTTCTTCATCATGGAGTTATTGATTAATTATTGTGAATTATTTGCAGTTGTAACTGACCATTGCTTGAACATTAAATAACACTCAATGAACCTGGAGAAGCGAGTTGTTGTTTCTCTATCCACCTACATGAAGCTACATAGAGAATATTGAACTCTAACATTGATATATATGTAATCAGTATTTATTTTCTGTTCGATATGTAATGTACATTAACTTCGTTAATATTGAGAATCGACTATTGCACTACACATATTATTTTCCAGTCCCTTTTTACCTTTTACCTTGTTTACATAAACTACAGTCGAACCTCGTTATCTCGAAGGCGATGGGATCGTTTG
>NW_018470042.1:0-649 GCF_002113885.1 Mizuhopecten yessoensis
GAACGTGTACAGTAGACACCAGAACGTGTACAGTAGACATCAGAATATTTAGAACAGTAGACATCAGAACGTGTACAGTAGACATCAGAACATTTAGAACAGTAGACACCAGAACTTGTATAGTAACTATCAGATCGTGTACAGTTGACACCAGAACGTGTATCGTAGCCATAAGAACATGTATAGTAGACAACAGAACGTGTACAGTAGACACCAGAATGTGTACTGTAGACATCAAAACATTAAGAACAGTAGACACCAGAACTTGTATAGTAACTATCAGATCGTGTACAGTTGACACCAAAACATGTATCGTAGCCATAAGAACATGTATAGTAGAAAACAGAACGTGTACAGTAGACACCAGAATGGGTACTGTAGACATCAAAACATTAAGAACAGTAGACACCAGAACTTGTACAGTAAATATCAGATCGTGTACAGTAGACACCAGAATGTGTACTGTAGACATCAAAACATTAAGCAGTAGACACCAAAACGTGTACAATAGACATCAGAACATTTAGAACAGTAGACACCACACATGAGAACATGTATAGTAGACATAAGAGCATGAACAGGAGGTATCAGAATATGTAAAACTGTAGACACCAGAACGTGTATAGTAGATATCAGAGCAATTAAAAAA
>NW_018470043.1:0-649 GCF_002113885.1 Mizuhopecten yessoensis
TTTACTGGTATAATAAGGTAGATTAAGTCGTAGAATTGTTTTTTTCGCTCTTAAGTGATTCTCAGTGACAGTGTCGACATTCTTCGCTGTTCAGGGAGCCTGTAGGACGGATTTCATCTGGAAACTTTGAAAGTGCATGCTGGTGATGCGTATGTTTTTCAACTCATGTATGCGGTCTCTAAGGTGTACTCTGCTTGAGGTTGATTTAGGATCCTCGATTCCGTGCCGAGTTGATGTTCGCTGCCGGCCACTGCTGCAGGAGAAACTTGACGCCGGGAAGAATAGTCACAGAACTCACTGTTGTGGTGACGCTAGTAACGGAATCACTTATTCGCCTTTCCAGTCTGACATAACTGTCCTGTAGTGTTGACACACTCTCTGCCAATCTTATGACGATGTCAACAAACGTTTGCGTATGCGAAACATCGAGGAATAATATCGATTCGAAGTAACCTGGTCGCCATCTTGTCGCACGGAATTGTGGGATCGCGCACCTCTTGTCCTCGAGTCTCTCAAATTATTTATCAAACCCGTATGTTTCCCGTTGGCACTGAACGGTACTGTCAATATTGTCAATACCTCTCGGAAACGAGCTACCGGATCATACGGAACAACTGTAGAATTCCTACTTTTAGACCCCATGTCTTCA
>NW_018470044.1:0-649 GCF_002113885.1 Mizuhopecten yessoensis
TATATATACACACTGTTGGGGCTTGTATATATATATATATATATATATATACACACACTGTTGGGGCTTGTGTATATATATATATATATACACTGTTGGGGCTTGTATATATATATATATATACACTTGCTTCTGAATTGATTTTATATTTGTCCATGTGTTACGCGTGATCAAGCTACATACAATATTTCTGCCTGCAGCTAAATATTTGCATGTAACAATAATTTGATAATGTTCCAAAGGTTGTTGCCAAAATGTGATAACTTGAACTGGCAGATACGTGAACATTCCATCAACTCAAGTCTCATTTACGATTAATTCACAAAATTAACAAATTAATTGAACTTTAAAATAAAATATATGAACACTTTATATGATAATGATAATTACTCTGTATATATTTGTTTATTGCTGAATAACAATACTACTACTGTGAAGTAAACATCATGAACTGATATATATACATGTACTGGATGTATTGAAACGGAACTTTGTCCCAAAAAATGACTAGGAGAGCTAAATTGAGTCTAAATTAATGAGCTGGATTTTCCTTTTTCATGAATGTCCATAGGTAGCCAATCTAGATGTGTATTTCTAAGAAAGTATGTATGTACATTGTACGTGTTTGTGTGTCTGTACATATAGATTT
>NW_018470045.1:0-649 GCF_002113885.1 Mizuhopecten yessoensis
CTGTATATAGTTCATGGCAAACACCACTTTGTCAGTAGCATGGGTCTGGTGTGCAGATATATATCTCTATACTTGGGATGAATTTACACAATTACTTGTACATTGTACAAATGTAACTCACCCCACAAAACATCATTTTGTATTTAATGCATGGAAAGATCTAAGGTTAAACCATTCAATTTCTTAATGACCTTCCCTAGACTATTGGTTGTTTATATTTACATGTTACTTCACCAATGTACAGTGATACACTTAAATTTATCTGATGTACAATTTCTTCATCATCTGGTCAAAAATGCCAGTGCACATGTCTCACACATATAAATTCACCAATAGTCAAGTGTTATGTTCACTGTTCAGAACTATGTAATAGTTGGGTGTACAGTATTACACCATCCTGAAAACAGTTCCAGTGTTTTACAACATTCTTACAATATATTTAGATCAACAGTGTATAGTATTACACTGTAATAGTACTATACCCTCTGGGCAACATTAACCATATTTATTTAGTGTTATACACTATTTATTTCATCAGTGCAAAAGTAATACACTAGATTTATTCTATGTGTATTTACACCACATAGCTAATGGTTCTAATGTGAGCAATTTTATTTGTTCAGTGTACAGTATTACACTATAATGGTTC
>NW_018470046.1:0-649 GCF_002113885.1 Mizuhopecten yessoensis
CGCCTCTACGTTACTTACGCCCGGTAAGTCAATACCTATTATATAATTTTGCGACTCTACGTTACTTACGCCCGGAAGGTCAATACCTATTATATATTTTTTCGCCTCTACGTTACTTACGCCCGGTATGTCAATACCTATTATATATTTTTTCGCCTCTACGTTACTTACGCCCGGTATGTCAATACCTATTATATATTTTTTCGCCTCTACGTTACTTACGCCCGGTATGTCAATACCTATTATATATTTTTTCGCCTCTACGTTACTTACGCCCGGTATGTCAATACCTATTATATATTTTTACGCCTCTACGTTACTTACGCCCGGTAAGTCAATACCTATTATATAATATTGCGACTCTACGTTACTTACGCCCGGAAGGTCAATACCTATTATATATTTTTTCGACTCTACGTTACTTACTCCCGGTAGGTCAATACCTATGATATATTTTTGCGACTCCACGTTACTTACGCCCGGTAGGTCAATACCTATTATATATTTTTGCGCCTCTACGTTACTTACGCCCGGTAGGTCAATACCTATTATATATTTTTACGCCTCTACGTTACTTACGCCCGGTAGGTAAATACCTATTATATTGACACTCATGATGCAGTCGTCAACATTGCCCGAGCAATCAAAG
>NW_018470047.1:0-649 GCF_002113885.1 Mizuhopecten yessoensis
GTCAATTACGTACTCAGATTTTGTAAGAAAACATTTAACTTGTAAACTGCCATATTTTACAAAGCAGTAACACAAAACATCATACAGATATTTCCATGCTTTTCAGCACACCCTCATCTCAGCAAGAAATTTACCAAAATGACCCCTCTCATCTAGTACATCATTCTCATGAAATACAGTTAATACTTATAATTCTACTTGACAACATGTATATTGGTGTTATGAAAATACATGGGAACATGAAGAATAAAAACCTAATTGAAACTGGTATATTTACATTGCCAAAATAAACAAAACAGAGAAAGTTGTGATTATCGGGTGAAGTTGACAATTTTGCATTCTGAAATACTTTGCCTAAGACAATTATTTTATTTATTTATTTCAATCCAACAGGCCATAATGCACACTTACAGGTTGATAACACATAACAGTTCACAATAAATTACATACTACAATATCATAGACCAAATGTAAAATTATCAAACATTACATACATGATACATAAAATACAAACAGACTATGTGTAATGAATTAAAAACAAATATGTTTCATTTCTGTTTCAAATGTTTTGAGTGATTTGCTAAAAAGACTATATGGCTGAACATTAAGGAAGCTAAAACATTTCTGACACCTAATTAAAACACTGTGT
>NW_018470048.1:0-649 GCF_002113885.1 Mizuhopecten yessoensis
AAGAGTAAGAGGTCAGTCTGTTATAAAGAGTATACACTCCCCGTATTATAAGAGTAAGAGGTTAGTCTGTTATAAAGAGTATACACTCCCGGTACTATAAGAGTAAGAGGTCAGTCTGTTATAAAGAGTATACACTCCCGGTACTATAAGAGTAAGAGGTCAGTCTGATATAAAGAGTATACACTCCCCGTACTATTAAGAGGTTAGTCTGTTATAAAGAGTTTACACTCCCCGTACTATAAGAGTAAGATGTATACTCTTTATACCAGACTGACCTCTTACTTTTATAGTACGGGGAGTTTATACTCTTTATAACAGACTGACCTCTTACTCTTATAGTACGGGGAGTGTAAACTCTTTATAACAGACTAACCTCTTATTCTTATAATACGGGGAGTGTATACTCTTTATACCAGACTGACCACCTACTTTTATAGTACGGGGAGTGTATACTCTTTATAAAGAGTATACACTCCCCGTACTATAAGAGTAAGAGGTCAGTCTGTTATAAAGAGTTTACACTCCCCGTACTATAAGAGTAAGAGGTCAGTCTGTTATAGAGAGTATACACTCCCCGTACTATAAAAGTAGGTGGTCAGTCTGGTATAAAGAGTATACACTCCCCGTACTATAAGAGTGAGAGGTTAGT
>NW_018470049.1:0-649 GCF_002113885.1 Mizuhopecten yessoensis
ATTAAAAAACATTCCCAAATATTTGAAACAGTCAACAATTTCTATATTCTCATTATTATATTTCCACACTTCATTATTTCATATGTTTCCCCTGTTTCTAAAAACCATGACTTTTGTTTTATCAATGTTGACTTCCAGATCCCATTTTCTAGAGTAACTGTGTAAAGAATCTAACATGTTTTGCAATGCAGCTGGACTATCAGCGAAAAAAACCATATCATCAGCATACATTAGCAGGAAAAGGTTAAGCATCTGTAAATCAATACTTGGACAATTATCATTAATAAAGTTAATTTCAAAATCATTCACATACAAAGAAAACAACACAGGTGACAATATTTCCCCTTGTAAGAGACCGGATAATTAGGGAAACAATGACTTAATTGACCCTCAAATTTTACACAGGATTTGACATTATCATACAAAGATAATAATATTTTTATAAAATTTCCACGAATACCTTGGTGTATTAACTTACTCCACAGTTTCCCTCTATTAACAAAATCAAATGCTTTTTTTTAAATCTATAAAGCTTTAATTAATGTTTGTAAAACGAATATGGCGTCAATGGTTCAACTGCCTTTTCTAAAACCAAACTGAGCAGCTGTTATTATACAGTTTTCTTTTTCCCATGTCATAATTCTATTAT
>NW_018470050.1:0-649 GCF_002113885.1 Mizuhopecten yessoensis
CTACAGGAAGGGTGAGATTTACTGATCCTACAGGAAGGGTGAGATCTTTATCTTTTCTTTCCTGTCTCGCCTTTTTGTTCGGTATTGTCTCCGAGGCATCTATGGTGCCCCGTTGTCAGTGACAGGGTCTAAGAGTGTTTTTTTTAAAGTGTCCTTTAAGTATCTTCAACATCGTCACCAAATGATCACACACAAACAAAATAAGCAGACAAACAACCTTGCTTTGCCGTTGCCTCTTGCTTGACATTTGTAACAACCATAACCTACACCTTGTATTAATGCAACACGACATAACCTTTTACCGTGCAACATTTAGACATACGTATACCCTAACTGGACTAGTAACGACAGTAACCTTGACCTTCGCCATGACCTATCTCGATGCCACACATATTGCTCTTTACCTTTGAGCTAACTTGTAATCTAGACATAGACTTTCTGATGGCAAGGCCGTTTTAAGGTTAGCGCTAACAACGAAGAAAAACATTAAGTTTTTGTTTAATGGTCCGTTGAAAATTAAAGCAATTTATGTCAATCAATGATACCCATAAGTTATGATGTAAAAGAGAGGTACCAACGTACCTGCTGTTTTGCAATATTAATCGTCTATTATTGTTAATAGTCTATTATTGTTAATAGTCTATTATTG
>NW_018470051.1:0-649 GCF_002113885.1 Mizuhopecten yessoensis
TTTTGCTATGACATACTCCAGGGGTGTAGAGAGCGAAAGTGAGCGAAACCCCTAGATATCGAGGATACACACACAGGTGATTGCGCCGTTAACATTCGGTAATAGATGTAATATGCAAATAATGAGCACACTGCCTCATACCGCTGTTTCGTCATTCAATGCCTCATCGGTGATGCTAGGGCCAACCAGTTGGAAATCCATTTTTTAACTACTGTGGAAACATAGGAGCAGGTTCGCTAATCAACGATAAACAACCATCTAGAAATAAAATGCTGCCGAGGGAGAATGTATAAATGTACGTAATCCTTGTTGTTATGGTATTTATAGATTTCAAATACGAAATACATAGAAAGAATACAAGCTCGTGTTTAAAAATACATTTTGCAAATTAAAACGTTCATTTTTCATTCCTACGAAAAAATGCAAATAACATTCAACATGAAGATGGGCTTTTTTTTAAAGGACGTCATTCAATTGTGACATCACATTACTGTATCTGCCTAGGAATGGAACTATACTCCAGCTTACAAGAAAAAAAACCGAGAAAAAGGAAATAGCACATGCATCAATGAAAATTAATCCGTTCCCAAAATAGCTAAATGCCTAAAGGCCCGGTCACACAGCACTCCACGTCTAAATCACGTACAAA
>NW_018470052.1:0-649 GCF_002113885.1 Mizuhopecten yessoensis
TTAATGAATTTTCTTCCTCAGTGACCCCCTCCCCATTAATTCTCCCTCCCAATCACATGTTTCCCAATGAATTCTTTATCTTATTCAACCACTCCTAATAAAAAAAAATCTCACAATATATTCTCTCTCCCTATTTCCAACCTCCCAATGAATTCTCTCTTATACAATGATCCGCACATCATCCTAATCCCTTTTCCTAGTGGCACCCTTCCTATCCCTGTTTCCCTATCACCCCTTCTTTCTCATTAACCCTTTCTCCAAGGGACCCCTCCTCCCAGCGCCCCAACCACAAATGTCCTTCTTCAATAAAAAGTAATCAGCACTTGTCAGAACCTTGTTGTATTACATATGTAGGTTCCCCAAAGTCCATATTACATATGTAGGTTCCCCAAAGTCCATATTTTTGCATGTTTCATTTTGAGACTAAAATGTAGATGTGCAAAAGGGATTTTAATATTTTCCAAGGTCAAGGTCACTGTTACTTACAATAGTCAATTATAAACAATGGAGGGTATGGTCCTAATCTTAGAATCCAAAAGTCTTATCTTCTTCAAATTTGACATGGTTATACATTGACATGTAGATGTGCAATAGGGCTTTGAAAAATGTTTAGGGTCAAGGTCGATGTTACTTGAGGCGGGGGGGGGGT
>NW_018470053.1:0-649 GCF_002113885.1 Mizuhopecten yessoensis
ATGTATGACGTCATAATTTATCACACCATATCATCACGCCACAAACGACATTATTTAAAGTCTTTGTGCAAATGTATCAGTATTACATGTATGTTACTTCATATATATGAATTTTATCAGAAATGTATTGTAAAAAATAGTATGTTTTTCATTCATACTCTTACTTTCCTAACTTGCAATTGAGTTCTAGTTGATAATCAGGACAGTAACATATATATTATATAATATGTGTAATGTGATTCTAATCTTTTATCATTTGCATATTACCGCATAAAATGCTCTTGAATGAACACACAATCGATATTACTATTATTCCAATTCGCTGTAACTTTCATTTAAAGTATGACAAGATTAGATAGAAATTCCAATCAATCTTTGATGTATCACTAACGAAATTGTCCCATATTTCTACATTGAAATTCTGACTTGAACTTCTTGTATTTTTGACAATAACAAAGATCAATATACGAAAGAAATACACTTAGTGTTATTCCCATTTCTACAAAAGCATTTCTTGCTTTGCTTCAAGAATTTGATCCCTAGATTGGTAAAAGAGCAATGAACTTAATCACTGTGTCACTGATTATAATATTTGCTACTGTAATACGTTTCTACTCCATTTCTTTGAATGGTAGTACAGACTGTACTA
>NW_018470054.1:0-649 GCF_002113885.1 Mizuhopecten yessoensis
TCAAACACACAAGAGCAAAACCAAATAAACTGAAACAGAAAAAACCCAACAACAAAAAACAAAACAAAACATTACAGGGGATGGCGGAGCAATCCTTGGTCATTTTATTTTAACTTAAGCCTGGTGAACTAAAATGTATGAACAATTTGATGATTATTAATAGCCCGATGAAGGGTGAAAGCAACTAGTTTGTTAGTCGGTCGTTAATCTTTTTTTTCTATGTATATAACCAATATATAGAACAAATATGTCATATTAAGTCATATTATGATTGCATCCAGTTATCTATTTGCTGGTTCACCTCATCCTTATTTATTAATTTATTCTGTTAAGACACAAGGATATTTTGTGCTTTTAATTCAAATTTCAATATATGTATTGTTTTATAAGTAGTATTACGATGTTTTCTATATAAAAACTTTGTATGTTTATATGTAAATTTACCAAAAATGAAATCTTGTTAATCAAATCTTAGTGTAAGGTTTTTAGTTATTATATTTGTTTTCAGCTCGTCAATTAGCTTATCAAATTTTTCGCAATCCCATAGCATATGAACTATTGTTTCAGGGTGAGTTTTACAGAAAGTGCAAAGATTATCGTGTGCTTTGCCAATTTTGAATAAAAATGTGTTTGTAGTGAGGATTCTGTG
>NW_018470055.1:0-649 GCF_002113885.1 Mizuhopecten yessoensis
CAGACCAAATTAAGTCAAAATCTATTGGCCTGTTGGGGACTAGTAGTGTTTTAAAGGAAAAATTGACGGACGGACGACGGACGCCGTGCCTTGGCATAAGCTCACCAGTCCTTCGGAATAGTCGAGCTTAAAAGCTGACAAATACTTGGAGTTGAGTCGGAATGGTGTATCACACTAAAATATTCTAAAATAAATCTGCAGGTTTCTACAGTAAGTAAAGTATTGATGACTCTGTAGGGCCTGTGGTTTCTGTTTACAAAACAGGCCTCTAAAGAGAAACTGTAGGCCTCTAGAGTTTTCAATACTTACTGTCTACAGAAACCACAGGCTTCTAGTGTTTTCAATACTTACTGTTTACAGAAACCACAGGCCTCTACAGAGAAACCATAGGCATCTAGAGTTTTCAATACTTACTATCTACAGAAACCGTAGGCCTCTAGAGTTATCAATACTTACTGTCTACAGAAACCGTAGGCCTCTACAGAGTTTTCAATACTTACTGTCTACAGAAACTGTGGGCCTCTACAGAGTTTTCAATACTTACTGTCTACAGAAAACGTAGGCCTCTAGAGTTTTCAATACTTGCTGTCTACAGAAACCACATGCCTCTACAGAGGTATCAATACTTACTGTCTACAGAAACCACAGG
>NW_018470056.1:0-649 GCF_002113885.1 Mizuhopecten yessoensis
TCGGAAAAGATAAAATCCTGATGTGTGTAGTAGACAATCGGAAAACACTTTTGAATTCTGTGCATATTATTTGACAGAAAGCCTCAAATAGAATTTGGTAACAATGAGTAATAATATGCACAAAAGATGATATAAAATAAGACGTTTAATCTTACACAATTTGATCAGTGAATAGTTATACAAATGAAGATGGTAGGTTTGTCATTTTGTAACTGACAGATTACAAGGCAGGTGGCAGGCATAATTGGATTGCTTCTCAGCCTTAATCATTAATGGTTTGGGGACATAAATAGACACATGGTTTAATGGTGGCGGTATTAAGTATGATTAGGGACAAGATAATTGAATATGTTCCCTTTCCCTTCGTAGATGTCCATATATAGGTACTTCAGTGTGTATCTGCAGCATACTGGGAGATTTTCAGTAATTTTTTTGGCATAATTGATTTTTTTGTTCTATCTTCTTCAGAGGAAGAGAAATGGCTAGTGGTCTCTTGACAGAGCTGTATTTGGAGCTGACAGGCACAGGTTATAGGCATACTGATACAAATTTAGACACCATACTCTTCTAGGAATTGGAGAAATGGAAGTTAATGTAGGACAAAAGATTGTACACAAGGGTTAGATTGTACACTAGGGTTAGATTGTAC
>NW_018470057.1:0-649 GCF_002113885.1 Mizuhopecten yessoensis
GCTGAACTTACCGCTAAGGTAAATTGAAATACTGTTTGTAAAAATATAGCGCGTGCAAAAGTATCTAAGTATTACGGTTATTAAGGTCACCGCGCTTATGCTTGGCGTATGAACTCCAATGTGAACAGGAAAAGGACTGTCATTACATTTTTCTTGGTAGCAAATGTTAAAAAAATCATCAAATTAGGCTGCAAGTGACTTTTGTTATTTCTTTTGTTTCAAACAAATTATCAACCTTGTTGTATATTCCACGATAATACAAACATACATGCATTGATTATTTCATTTCTTTAATACGCCAGACAGGTCGCTAGGTCTTTCCTGCCTCCTTATCTTCTTAACGCGGACAGCTCGCGCTTATTTCCAAGTTAATGATAAAACATACAAGGTATACTGGTAAAATCGCTTAATGAAAAGGTCATTTGAGTTATAATTGACCAATTATTAAACTTTGACGATCACATCAGCGAAGGGGTTAAAAATGCAAACTCGATTCTTGCCATTATTGGCATAGCATTCCAATTTTTAGACTACGCAACATTCGTACCAGTCTTCAAATGTCTTGTGAGGACACAATTGGAATAATCAGGAGCAGTATGGTCATCGCACAAATTAAAATATGTAGACAAAGGGGAAAGTGTACAACCTA
>NW_018470058.1:0-650 GCF_002113885.1 Mizuhopecten yessoensis
CTTGTCCACACTGTTGGAATTACTTCTTTGCCCCATATACACATATAAAAGATGTACTCTTCTGAGGTTTCAATCACGTTCAAGTCTCGTTTTGATCTGGTGTAACAGGTTTTTGTAATATTTAACAAATTATGATAGGTATAATAGCAAACACACATCTGAAAAACATGTAAAAAAAACTAGATGTCTGTTGTGTGTAGAACATTTTTTACAGGAATTTTTAAAAAATGACCAATTTGGCGGCCATTTTGAAAAAGTGTATTTATGTGAATTTCTTGCGCTTCACAAAGGGCCAAATTTTCAACTTTTTGACACTAGATTGATCACTTAAATTGTCATTGTGTCACCATTTTTAATTGTAGCAGGTTCAATTTTGCTATACAACTTTATAATGTTCAATATGATTACTATAATATGCAAAAAAATGGAAAGTTATATATTATTGATATTTTTTTTTACATATTAGGGTAACTGAAGCACTTTTGATTTTTGACCCCGAAAAGGTGAAAGAAGCACACCGACCTCCCATTTTTGTGGCTGTTTTAGAAAGAGAAACACATTTTCTTTTGATTCATTGAATACTAAAAAAAGTTTAATACAGTTTCTTTTTATATCAAGCGTTTAATCTGCAAAAAATGGTGAAAAATTTG
>NW_018470059.1:0-650 GCF_002113885.1 Mizuhopecten yessoensis
TTGTACCTGATGTCACTTGGTAACACTGATGGTTCTGGTTGTACCTGATGTCACTAGGTTACACAGATGGTTCTAGTTGAACCTGATGTCACTAGGTTACACTGATGGTTCTAGTTGTACCTGATGTCACTAGGTAACACTGACATCTAGTTGTATCTGATGTCACCTGGTTACACTGACAGTTCTAGTTGTACCTGATGTCACTTGGTAACACTGATGGTTCTAGTTGTGCCTGATGTCATCAGGTAACACTAATGGTTTTAGTTGTATCCAATGTCACTAGGTTACACTGACAGTTCTAGTTGTACCTGATGTCAATAGGTAACACGGACGGTTCTAGTTGTAACTGATGTCACTTGGTTACACTTATGGTTTTAGTTGTACCTGATGTCACTTGGTAACAATGATGTTNAACACGGACAGTTCTATTTGCAACTGATGTCACTAGGTTACACAGATGGTTATATTTGCACCTGATGTCACCAGGTAACACTGATGGTTCACTGATGTCACTAGGTTACACTGATGGTTCTAGTTGTACCTGATGTCACCATGTAACACTGATGGTTCTTTTTGCACCTGATGTCACCTGGTAACACTGACATTTCTAGTTGTACCTGATGTCACTTGGTAACACTGATGGTTATATT
>NW_018470060.1:0-650 GCF_002113885.1 Mizuhopecten yessoensis
AGACTGGTCACTATACTTATAACTCTCGGTACAATATACTACAGATGTTTCACTATACTTATACATCTCGGTACAATATATACAACAGACTGGTCACTATACTTATACCTCTCGGTACAATATACTACAGATGTTTCACTATACTTATACATCTCGGTACAATATACAACAGACGTGTTACTATACTTATAACTCTCGGTACAATATCTCGGTACAATATATACAACAGACTGGTCACTATACCAATATACAACAGACGGGTTACTATACTTATAACTCTCGGAACAATATACAACAGACGTGTTACTACACTTATACATCTCGGTACAATATATACAACAGACGTGTCACTATACTTATACTTCTCGGTACAATATACAACAGACTGGTCACTATACTTACAACTCTCGGTACAATATACTACAGACGTGTCACTATACTTATACATCTCGGTACAATATATACAACAGACTGGTCACTATACTTATACCTCTCGGTACAATATACAACAGACGTGTTACTATACTTATAACTCTCAGTACAATATACAACAGACGTGTTACTATATTTATAACTCTCGGTACAATATACAACAGACGTGTCCTTATACTTATAACTCTCGGTACAATATATACAACAGACTGGTCACT
>NW_018470061.1:0-650 GCF_002113885.1 Mizuhopecten yessoensis
GTGATATAGTGTACATGTATCTGGTGGCCGTGTAGGAATGGGTACATGATTATATCAATATAGGGTAGATAAGCTAAGCTAATACCAATTTATTCCCAGAATCCACAAAAATGCAACAATAATGCACTGTATATAGTTATGGTGTTGTGAGGTGGTGTCCAATCAGCCCCGAGTGAAAGACTATGTGTGATGAACACAGGGACATTTTTTTGTCGGAAACTCGGTGGTGGATTTTATACTGACCTCCCAGCTCTATAGCTATATTATGTTTAATAAAAAACAAGTATAATAATGAAATAACGTTTGAAAAAAAAATTACCACGCCTTATTTTGATTTTAGAAAAACAAAACTATTACTCTGGTTTACTTATTCATTTATTTATTTAATTTAATTAATTATATTTCTGTACCTTTTAACATGATATATTCATATATTACTATGATAATTCACTGTAGCATTAAAGTGTAGGCATTCCTACACCTAAATGCATGACTTGTTGCTACATGGCCACGAAAATAGAAACTTTGATTTTGTTTATAATTGTAAGTATATATTAATTGTTAAATTTAGTATGGGGGGTGGGGCTGACTTTTCTGAAAGAACTTAATGAATGGAAGTAGGGTGTGTATGGGGGGTAAGGGGGTGGGTA
>NW_018470062.1:0-650 GCF_002113885.1 Mizuhopecten yessoensis
GTAACTAATCAAGAGTCGTAAAACATTTTCCGATTTTTTTGCGACATATACCCGGCGCACGCACTCAACGGAAGCCCGCAGTAATCAGGTTAGAGTTATATTTGCAGTCCGGCATGTTGATGTTGATCGTGCAACCGGATAAGGTTGAATTGGTTAAAAATCCAGGCGTAAATTTGTTGATCTTACAGACACTTGAGACAGGCAGCTGGTGTTCGGGATCAAAGCAGAAGATACCGATAAGTTCGGTAGTGACACTGTTAAGTCGCTCGTAGGTGCAAAGACCAACTTCAGTTATAGTCTCATAATATGAAGCTGCTATTGGCAGTACTTTAGTAGTTATATAGATGGGCTTTGCCACACCAAATGTAAATATATCAGAATTAATAGCTATATGTATAGTCTAATCATTATGACTGAAAACTGANCAGTTTGGATGGAATGAATATTTTATCAACAAAGAAGTTGTTTTGAAAAGATTCGTTGTTTTTTTCCTTTTCAAGATGTTCCGAAAACATTCATTTTACTGCACAACTAGTTGTCAGATTCCCAGACAATTTCCTTGCGATTTCAATGGAATTCAGAGATTGTGTGTTTGTTTGTTACTTTTTTTTATATATATATACTGAACAAAAAAAGAAACGCACAATTAA
>NW_018470063.1:0-650 GCF_002113885.1 Mizuhopecten yessoensis
CCAAGCTACCTCTTCGAAAGAATTTAAGTCCAATCTTATTAAAATTGGACAGTCTTGTAATTTAGCCCTACTACTGATCATACACTCCAACATTAGTACAGAATACTTGTATAGTACTTTTCCAGTAATTGTAATGGAGTGTATCAGTAATGGAGCGAAGTTACAAATGAAATTTTAATCAGATTGAGCGTAATACAAGATCTAATTATAGAAATGGAGCTAAGCACAAATCCTTATGTATGCTGAAGGTCCCACACTCAGACAGAACTATACAAGTTTGGACTTTCATATTCATGGATATAAGTTTAGTCAATATCCAAATTTAAAACAGATATCAAACGAGCAAATTCGTGGAATTTATATCCCCGGCTTGCAGGACCTATTGCACATTGTAGGTTAACATTATTGAGGTTAGGTTTAAACACGTGAGTATCGTGCTGTTGAGACATAATCTATAGCTTGAAACTTGAATAAAATTACCTCATTGATTATTCGTAAATATGCACTATTCACATCGGTTGGCAAACTTAGCATGAGTCGGATGTGCATACGGAATTTGGTTGAAACATCTGAACAGTATCTACAGCAATTTTCACACGAAAACTAAAGAGTGCCCGAGATGGGTGGAAAGACAGAGAAACACAAACATT
>NW_018470064.1:0-650 GCF_002113885.1 Mizuhopecten yessoensis
TACATCTGTTTCTTTTAAACTTTTGGATAAAAATAATAATACATAACAGTTATTACTATTATTATTATGAACATACATTATTACAGGGAGGGGATATATATATACTAACTGGTATTCCTGGATATTACTTTCAATACATGGTCTAGTAGTACTGTACATACCAGTCAACTTCCAAATAACATGCGATGCATCATATAAGTGCACTATGAATGATGATCATACTAAAACAGATCAAACACAAGAACTTTGAAGAAGTACAAGGATGGATGATTTTGCCCAGCAACTGAACAGATTCCATTATTTTTATAAACCCAAGTACAGGTAAGACATTTTTTTATGTATTAAAATGTATGTTATGATTCAAAAATTAAATGTATTGAAACAAATGGACAGTACGAGCTTCGCTCTCTCCAGGCCATGCCTGAGTCATATTAAGAGCGCAGCTCTTCTTGCGCCGAAGCTCTTTTCCGGTAACATGTGTACGAACAATTGAAGTCTGGTAACGTCGAAATACTATGCTTCCAAAAGAATGTGGCACATTGCACCTCTGTAATTTAAATTCAGCTTTTTTTTAGTTTCGTATTTTGTGTTCCGAAATGGAAAAAATTGAGGCTAACTCAAGCCAGAACTCCTCAGGTTCTTTAAGATTC
>NW_018470065.1:0-650 GCF_002113885.1 Mizuhopecten yessoensis
CATACCATATCACACCACACCATACCATATCACACCACACCACACAATACCATATCATACCACACCATATCACACCACACCATACCATATCACACCACACCATACCATATCATACCACACCATACCATATAATATCATACCACACCATACCATATCACACCACACCACACCATACCATATCACACCACACCATACCATATCACACCACACCACACCATACCATATCATACCACACCATANATAGCACACCACACCAAAACATACCATACCAGACTATACCACACCACACCATACAACACCACACCATACAACACTTTACCCTAGTATACCTCATTAAACCACACCAAATAAATCCCCACATACCACACAACATAATAAAATACCATACTACATCCCATCACAACACACCACACTACATCATACCACACTGCACTATCCCAAACTACACAATACAATGCCATACAACATACTACACCCCATCAAACCACACCACACCATAATACACCTCAACACAAAATACCACCATACCAGACTATACCATACAATATCAATTAGCACCACATCTTACCTCACAACAACACAATACATCTAACACCATACCAATTCATACCACAATACACCATAACATTAATATATCACACCATATTAAA
>NW_018470066.1:0-650 GCF_002113885.1 Mizuhopecten yessoensis
TGTAACTAGATACTATACTGAGTCCCTGTAACTAGATACTATACTATAGGCCCTGTAACTAGACACTATACTGTAGGCCCTGTAACTAGATACTATACGGTAGGCCCTGTAACTAGATACTATACTGTAGGCCCTGTAACTAGATACTATACTGTAATCCCTGTAACTAGATACTATACGGTAGGTTCTGTAACTAGATACTATACTGCAGGCCCTGTAACTAGATACTATACTTTAGGCCCTGTAACTAGATAATATACTTTAGGCCCTGTAATTAGATACTTTACTGTAGGCCCTGTAACTAGATACTATACGGTAGGCCCTGTAACTAGATACTATACTTTAGGCCCTGTAACTAGATAATATACTTTAGGCCCTGTAATTAGATACTTTACTGTAGGCCCTGTAACTAGATACTATACGGTAGGCCCTGTAACTAGATACTATAATGTAGGCCCTGTAACTAGATACTACAGGGTAGGCCCTGTAACTAGATACCATACTGTAGGCCCTGTAACTAGATACTATACTGTAGGCCCTGTAACTAGATACTATACTGTAGGCCCTGTTGCTAGATACTTTATGGTAGGCCCTGTAACTAGATGCTATACGGTAGGCCCTTTAACTAGATACTATACGGTAGGCCCTGT
>NW_018470067.1:0-650 GCF_002113885.1 Mizuhopecten yessoensis
TACACGATGATGTGGCAAAAGAACTGGGCGGATTGCAGGACGTCGCGGACGATAGCTCGTTCATGCAATCGGTTCCGTACAGTTCTTGGGCTTATTGGTAGCAACCCAGGGATTGTCCATGCAGTCAAACTTGCCGCTTGGAAGCGATTTCTCAAATGGACAAGCCGAATATGGTTGTCCTGTTGAATTGATGTCACACGTGGACGTCCCGCACGAGGTTGATCGCCGACGTGGCCAAACTGTTGATGTCGTCTCCACAAATCCCTGATTGTGTTTCGATGGACATGAAACCGTGTAGAGACAACGGCTTGGCCCATACCAGCTTGAAGCATACCAATAATCCGGAGGCGGTCATTTTCATTGAGCCTCGGATAGCATTAATCACAAATTAAAACGTTATAATGCTGTTTTTACTGTTCACTAGTCTCAACAGAGTGACCCAACAGTTGAAAAATAAACTTTCATTGTCGAATTGGATGGCTGGACGAGAAAAACGTGCAAACTGGTCAACGCCTATATAGAGTAAACTGCACGGGAAAAACTGTCAATGACACACGGACAGTGTGTATGTGTCATACTCAGTCATGTGTGTGTAATTTATAATTTTCATGTATATACAGTTGGTAATACATATTCTATAACAATTCTCC
>NW_018470068.1:0-650 GCF_002113885.1 Mizuhopecten yessoensis
TGTAATTGTTGTCTCAGTCCTATGTCCTATTTTTACTAGAACATGATTTGGAGCAGTATATATACCGGTATATATATAGTTAGAAATAGAGAATTGTCTCCCTTAGATTGTAAGCTGTAAGAAGCTTTTCTGAAGTTTTTAACTTTGAGTCAATTTATGACCACTGTTTGAATTTTTATTGTTTGTCTTGTGTTATTATGTTAAGATTGAAAAGAAAATATTTGAATGATAAAAAATGAACATTGTAATGTGAAAATAGTCTGGTATAAATAATGTTAAAAAGTGTAATTTAGAAAAAAATCTTGAGCAAATATTTTGAAATGAGGTTGACTTTGAGATTTTACATAAATTTTTACGATGCCTGTACATTAATTTAGCCACACAGAGTCATTCATTTGTAAGTTTCTGTCAATGAAATTTCCTACCTTTTCATATTGGTCTATCGGCCGTTATAGAGCATTATGGATAGTGTGTACATGTATGTATCCTTGGAAATATTGGTGATGGTCAAGGTCAGGTGGAGGTTTATCTCTGTAAATGTTTACATGTTGAAACTCATTTTGTGGTTTAAATTTTGCTATCACAGACATTATTGTCCTATTTACATAAATTAAATAACTTTAAGGATCCCTGCACCACTGCCCAAAATT
>NW_018470069.1:0-650 GCF_002113885.1 Mizuhopecten yessoensis
GCCTCGTTATTTGACATGTCGTCAGAAACTGAGGAAACTGGCTGCAAGACGCGTTTGAAGTGGGTGATCTTGCGTCGGAGCACAGGGGTTCATTACAAATGTCTGAAATGTTTATGTGTGCTGTGACTCATATCAGTAGGTCTGTAACATATGTGTCAGAAGGTCTATAAAATATGTGTATTTCAGACATTTGTAACGAACCCCTGATCAGTGCAGTGTAACAGACAATATTTTTGATAAATTGCATGAGCGTTAAAATTGTTTGCATTGCCGGCATTGGTGATTTCAACCGATGTGCATTTTGTACGATATAGTAGACCTTGGTCTTGTTTTTGTTGTAATAAAAGTATTTTTTATTTTATTTTTTTGTTTGCACATAAATTTACAATGACATTGTCAAATCTCACAATGCCTAGCGATATTTCCGCAGCCGTCATGTTAATTTACATTGGATATTGTAGTTCCTGTCATTGTTGAATTAATACGCGAAAAAATATGTCTCATGCTGCATGGTAATTTAAGTCCCATCAACGACACAGCTTCCAAAGAGGCGATATAGTGACAATGCCATGCAAATGTAAATATACCTAAGTATACAGCCCTACCACTGACTCTTATGATGGGTGACAAAATGATATACTTAGTATACA
>NW_018470070.1:0-650 GCF_002113885.1 Mizuhopecten yessoensis
AATATTCCCTGAAAAAGGAACAAACTTCAGTCCATGACGCCAAGTGAAGTAGAAAAATGGGATTCGTATTGAACACTATAACTATTAACGAGCACTTACCGTAGTATTTTTATAACCAAACCCTTTGATGAGAGATTCAATGTTTGATTGATTCAATATCTGCCTTTTGATAAATCCGAACTGTTCATAGCCTTTTTTTAGCTCACCTGGTCCGAAGGACCACGGTGAGCTTATGCCATACCGCAGCGTCCGTCGTCCGTCCGTCGTCCGTCCGTCAACTTTTCCTTTAAAACGCTACTAGTCCTGAACGGCCAAGTAGATTTTGACTAAATTTGGTCTGGAGTATCCTTAGGCCAAGGGGAATCAATTTTGTATAACTGGTGGGTATGGCCCCCCTGGGGGCTGAGGGGCAGGGCCTAATAGGGGAAATATAGCAAATTCTTTAAAATCCTTCTTCTTCTGTAGGAATATAAGGATTTGTTCCATATTTGATCTGAAGCATCCTTGGGTGAAGGGGAACCAATTTTGTATAAACGGTGGGTGTGGCCCTCCTGGGACCTGAGGGGCAGGGCCCTATAGGGGAAATAGAAGTAAAACCTTTATATTCCTTCTTCTACCATATGGATTAAGGGATTTTATCCTAATTTAGT
>NW_018470071.1:0-650 GCF_002113885.1 Mizuhopecten yessoensis
GCCATGATTGCTTAGATATCAAGTTGAGCGATACAGGCCCTATGGCCCTCTTGTTTTCTCTTTTTGACAAAAAACCAATTCGTCAGCGATATTTAGCATACTCCATATTTGCAAACACCGTTTGTGCAGAAAAAATAATCTCAACTTTCTAACGTGTATGGTAAATATATTGTAAAATTGAATTTCATCACATTGCCTTTTCTACATTGCGACATCAATGTTTTCCAAATACGTGACGTCATGCCATTGTTGAGCAATTGTGCCCTCAGGTCACGTGAAATGGGGTGTAAGATAGAAATTACCAACACCCATTTCTTACTCTGGACAGCTCTATCTTAAACACATGGAAATTACAGAATAATAGAATCTTACATGGGTCTGTTCCGTGGACCAAATTTGGTTGGGAGTATCCTTGGGGAAAGAGGATTCAATTTTGTAATGAGGATGTTGCCTCCGGGGGGCGAAGGGGTGGGGCCCAGTAATGGAAATATAGTTAAATCTTCAAAAAAGCTTCCATACTAATGGAGATATATTAACCAAATTCGTTTTAGAGCTTCTTTGTATAAACAGAAGGTGTAATCCCCATGAGGACAGAGGGACAAGGCCCACTAGGGGAAAAAAAGGAAAAAAATGTTTCAAATTCTTGTCCT
>NW_018470072.1:0-650 GCF_002113885.1 Mizuhopecten yessoensis
TATTGGGCATAAGTACCACATCAATTAACACAGAAACATACCCATGTTAAATACCATGGATTTTATAGGCCTCAGTACCTCATCTCCTAACAGAGTAACAAACAGCATAACAGATCATATATTAAGCACCACATGTTTATTGGGCATAAGCACCACATCCCATAACACTGTATAAAATGGCATAACAGACCGTATATAAAGCACCACAGGTTTATTGGGCATAAGCACCACATCCCATAACAAAATATCAAATGGCATAACAGACCATATAGTAAGCACCACAGATTTATTTGGCCTATGCACCACATCCCCTGACAGTTTCAAACAGCATAACAGACCATTTATTAAGCACCATGTGTTTATAGGGCATAAGCACCATATCCCCTGACACACTATCAAACGGTATAACAGACCATATATTATGCACCACAGGTTTTTGAGCATAAGCACCACATCCCATAACACATCAAAGAGCACAACATACCATATATTAAGCACCACATGTTCATTTGGCATAAGCACCACATCCACTGACACAGTAAAACCCCAATTTGAAGCAACACAAGTTTATTTGGCATAAGCACCACATCCCATAACACACTATCAAAGAGCATAACATACCATATATTAAGCACCACAGGTTCATTTGG
>NW_018470073.1:0-650 GCF_002113885.1 Mizuhopecten yessoensis
AGAATAATTATGTCGTCAGAATCCTTGTTCACCACTTAATTCCCCGAGATATTGTGTCTCTGACATATATAATTAATCCACCAGAGTCTCGTTTAGTATTTTTTACATATTCTGTTCTATTTAAAGGAAAACATGTAAAATCTGTAACATCCATCTCCCGTAATGTAGACGACCACGTCTCAGTAAACAAAATAATGTCATTTACAAGGAAAAGGTTTTCAAAGAAATCACTGTTGAGCTTGTTACTTCACTTAGTAACTAAACCCTGTGAGTTTAAATACACAAGTTTGATACCAACGTTCAGCGCCAGCGTCGATACAAACCTGATGTCAAGAAGAGAAAACTTGAGTTGTTAGTGGAACAGCATGCAAAAAGGTCAGTCTGCCAGGATGTCCGACTATAGGAAAGATCAGCTTGATCCAACACTGCATCAACCCAGGGGGGACAATCAACCTCAAAACCACCTGTATTGAGAAGCAGAGAAATGACATTTTATATGATGACACTTTTTAAAAATCAGGACGGGTGAGGTGTAGGAAAACATAAAAATACGCAAATTTAAGTGTCTATAAACATTGTGCCTTTTTAAAAAAACATCCGAATTGAAAATAAAAATGAATTAAATCATTTTTAATCAAATTTGACTTATT
>NW_018470074.1:0-650 GCF_002113885.1 Mizuhopecten yessoensis
ATGGATTGTTGTCACCGTCAACTACCTTCGATGCCGTCCCTGTTGAGAACGTACTGATCTGTTTTGCAGGTTTATTCAGTGCAGCATTCTCAACTAGGTGTGACGAAGGATCAACAGAGCATGTTTTTGAATGTCCTGTACAAGATACGATTATTCACTTTAATTATAAGTACTATACACGTAAATTAACAACAATTAAACAATAATATATTAATAAACTCTTGCCAACTGTTAATTTCGTGAGTATTTGATGGATCGATGCTTCATAAACGCAGTAACATTAGGATCATGAAGACAGAAATACAAAAATAACTTGTTGTTTTATCTCGACATTTTGAGCATCTCTAAATTTCCAGTAACTTACCAAAAAGACGAACGATATTTTCCATTCATTTTCCTATATTGCCCTAATGCTCGTTCATATTTATTTGAAACATAACACATAAAACACCACACAAGTGTCTATTAAATTGCGTAAAAAAAAAGAAATAGTGCTGTGATTTTTCAAGGAAAACAAACAAAGAAGGGAATAATCTGTTTCTCTAAACTTTGGAAAGTGATAGGACAATATCCAGATCTAACACAAATTACAAGTGTAAATATTATTAGTAATTGCCTACTTCCTTCTTTTACGAATAAAGTGACAAAAA
>NW_018470075.1:0-650 GCF_002113885.1 Mizuhopecten yessoensis
AGATACTCTAAAACCTCGGGTTTTACCAAATTTGAAAATCCCTCGAGTGGAATTTCCCTATCCTATATCCCTGGGCATGGAAGAGTCTTATATTATTCTTCGTATCCTTTCCAAGGGTTTCCATGTAAATATTCCTTTTCGTAAAGTAATATCATGCCCTAGTTTTATCGATTGTGAGTTCGAATTACAGTTCAATTCACGGTTCAGTATTTTCCTCTTTTTTCTTCTTACAAAAGTACATGGTTTGTTGTACCTTGCAGATTTGTTCTAAATCAAAATTTCTAATTTGGTATAATAAGTAAACGTTTAATAATGTGTATCTATGGAATGCTAGACGCTCCTGAATTCAATTATAGGAAATTGAATAACATTATTTTCAAATTGTGACGATGATTTGTTTCGCGAAGCTATGGACAGAAATTACTACAAATATGTCGATAATGTGGCGTACTGTGCTGGAGATTTCAATCCTACTAGATGTTTGTCCTTTTTAGCTCTCTTTTCAAAAAATTACATCGATCGGCATTCAGTACTGAAAAATATTTCCCATCACAAAAGCTCAATGACACGAAAAAAACACTAGGTTTGGTTTGATTTTATTCTGGTAAACGTCCTATTTACACCTTTGAACATTTCAGGACATGCCTCCA
>NW_018470076.1:0-650 GCF_002113885.1 Mizuhopecten yessoensis
AACCCAGCTATGCATATAGAAAGATAATATATACATGCCTCAAGGGGGACTCGAGCCTCTGACTATGACTTCGACAACATTGCATAACCGGTCAATATGTATATAGATTCAGAATAATTGTTAAAATTATAACACCAGTGATACATGTATGCAAATCCAATAATGCTCAACAGGACTTTAAGATAACCTTGATATTTTGCAATTTCAAAAATCGAAATTTAGAGGGACAAACACATCTCAAATGTGCTATCAAACATAAGAGTCAGAGTTAATATTTGTGAAACTAGTTTAAAACACATATTTTTGAGGGTTTTTAGAAGGCTATATAAATCTGATACCTAATTACACTTTTTCTGGGCTGTTTTGAACATTTTATGATAAATCTATTATTGTTTAACTAGCAGAGTTTAAGTCTGACTTTGACTATGCTAAAGAACTATAGGGGGGAGGGGGATGAGGAAGTCGAGTGAATAAAATATGAAATTAAAAAAAAACTGTCTTTGTTTATGTTTTCAAAATCATGGTTAGAATTAGCCATTTTCATTACACAATATGATACAAGAGGTCATATTTTGAAATAATAATGATAACGGTACAACGTTGTTGTTTAAGTCACATCACAACGTTGGTACAACGTCAGAAAATGACGT
>NW_018470077.1:0-650 GCF_002113885.1 Mizuhopecten yessoensis
TCGCTACTGTATAGTATTCTATATACAGTGAAGCTAATATCACTTGTTTGCAACCCCTCCAAACTTATCGCTGGTCGTTCTCATTGTCATTTAAACTTTCTGAATTAACGCCTTTCATGTCGTGAAGGTCATTTTGGTTCGACAAATCAAACTCTCGTTTACTAAGAAAAGTTTCGGGTGAAGCATTTAGATAAGATACACCAGCATTTACCTGAGTAGCACATTTCACGTCCAGGATCCTATCCACGCTCTGGTCGATCGACATTTCTCTGCAGGGTTCTGTAGGCAGTAAAGTCAACCACTTCATAAAACGCCGCAGATTCGAATTTGTCGCCTTATCATCACACAAATTCGGATCTACAGGGTACATAATCGTGGCGAATAAATCACATGTTCACTTGCTGCATCAGGTGAAAGCAGACAACTTTCAGTGCCGCCAGAGAGGGGAAGAATCCAAGTTAATCATCCTCGGACTGTAAACACTCTGGTCGCCGCCATGTTGTTCTAGTAATGAAGCTGCGTGAAGATTAGAAATGAGAAAACATACATAACTCCTGTGACAGATGCAAATTAAATGACTAGGTATGCTTACCACAACTGACCTGTGTCTTTAAACCGCATATCGTAGTAGTGGTAGTAGTCGGCAGTAG
>NW_018470078.1:0-650 GCF_002113885.1 Mizuhopecten yessoensis
AAATGGCTGAACTAGCCAATAGTATTTAGATAAAGCTTTCCTAATGAACGTGACGAGGTAATGAGACTGAATATTTAATAGTAATTTAGGTTTCAAGATGTTTAAGTCCTTAGTCTCTGACATGCATACAAATACTTGTCGAGAACAATTGACGTGAAATTTTACATTAATTCTCACATATATACCATCCACATAGATGTCCAATACTATGGATATATACATATCACATGAGGCATATGCTTTACACATATTTCACTATTTTGAATATACTTACATATATAAATACAAACCATACACTGATTGTAAGTACAATATAATTGTATAATAATAATGTTTTTCAACAATTTTACTTCATCAATAGATTCCATACTCTGATTTTAGATCAAGTGTTAAATACAATATCAAAATTCATAGAATGTCCATAAATGTTGATAATTTTCACAAAATTACTCGAAAAATGCATAACGTCCATTTCCTCAAAGAAAGATCCAATGGTTCGGTTGGTCTGTCTGGTGTCTGGGTCCCTGACCAATGTGTCCTCCAAAGTATACATGTTTCCATTTGCCAGTTTTAGGGTTTCTCTCTTGGTGATGCACATAACTCCATGTGGGATAAATCGTCGTTGAGACGCTGTCCTTGTCTGTGATATA
>NW_018470079.1:0-650 GCF_002113885.1 Mizuhopecten yessoensis
TTTTCCTGTGTAAATCAAATATTGAGAATGCATCAAAGTCCTCCTTTATCAAACTTGAATTGAATTCCAACCTCTTCATGCAGAACAGCGAAACTGAAAATGTCTTTTCAAGGAGTCAACCCATAATTTTCACTCCATGAAGTGCGTTCAAACACTTAAATTCATTGAATCTTGGTTTATTGGATTTTGTAAGTATGGCGGTGACACACATGAAAGCCTATTGTTGGTCCCGCTGTAGTAATAACACAAAGGTGAATAATTAATGTGACTTAGCTTGTCCCTCCTACAGACGACAGTGGCCCCCTCCACTGAACTATTTATCCCGATCCTCCCACCTGATCCCGGAATACAGTATTGTGAGGAATATTGATAGTCACATTCAATCGAAGTAGGTATCATTTGGCGCATGTAAGAATGATGCGACACTGTACTGGTCAGTTATCTGGTCAGACCTTGTTCAGTCACCTAGCCATTCCCTGGTAGTTAAAGTCCCGACCTAGCATTTCATGGGGTTATAATAAAAGCGAGAAAAAAATTGTCGAATAAAACCAAGGAGGTCAGCTGCTGGGTAAAACAAGTAATACATTCTCTGTTTACTTCATTATAATTGTCTTCAGTATTTGACGACTACTTTAAAATTAGGAGTTTTT
>NW_018470080.1:0-650 GCF_002113885.1 Mizuhopecten yessoensis
TAACTTCTGCTTACACCGAGACGTAAAACAAACTAAACGGATATAATACAAGGACACCTGTTCTTATTCCCTTTGTACCTTTCAGGGGCCCTTGTCCGTTAAGTATACCCTTTGTTCACAGTTTGCACTTGTTTTGTCAATTTTGAGGATATATGATAATTAGTCTGGCATAACATTACAATGACAACAAAATGTAGACCCTTTACGTGTCACCTTACACATGACACGAGTTGATTCCCTTTGGTTCAAAGATGTTTCATACCGTATAAGATTAAACTTCTTTTACTAGTTCACAGGGAGTAGCTTTTCAGATCATGTGAGCTTATTAACGAAACGACAAAATTTGCTTACTACCACGACTATTGCATAGCCGACAGAAAGTTAAACCAGATTGTATAATCATGAAATAAAAAAGTCCATATCTGGTACAATTATATCAATAAACATATATTGAATAACTCTTAGAGAGGATATGCAAAGCTAGTTTTCATGTACTACGCAAAAATGACAGATTGCTATTTAGAGAAGATTGCTGTTTTGTGTTATGGTGATAGGGAGTTCTAGTCGTGAAAGAGAAGTAAATATTTAAATACTTTTTTTGTGACAATTCTGAACGGTGTTTCAGAGTTTAAATGTACGTTTTGGAGCAG
>NW_018470081.1:0-650 GCF_002113885.1 Mizuhopecten yessoensis
CCCTCAATGGTATAAACTGGCTAGTCTGAATGAAATACAAAACTCACCTTTCTCAACCAATTCACCGAAGCAGTTTCTACCACGAGTATGTAAAACTGTTGTTCTCGTCTGAATCTGCGACTGCATATCAATAACTTAACAAGCATTTTTATAAAATTTGAAAGTTTGGTTTTATAAAACACAAATTCCGTAATGAAGTTCAGGGCCATTACTTCTTTTACACTCTAACCTGTAATTGTAACGACAAGTTGGGTCGGACAGATTTTAAGAGAAAAATCACTTGGTACGTCGTCAAGGTAATATGAAGAATTAAATTCATCCTGATTATCCTGATAATTTTAAACGGTTAATCGATATCTGACTACGATTCATTTTGTATATAATACGTTGAAGGTTTATCTCCCAGACAAGACCAGGGAAGATGAACAGCCTTACGCAACCTTCAACGATTCACCTGTTGATTACGTGACGAAAAGAAAAGAAGATAAATCAGCCGACAAAAACAACAATGTTCTGCTTTCAATGCTTGCCGTCGGCCTACTTATTGTTATAGTAGCCATCCCGGTCACCGTGGTGCTTGTCTTACAACGAGGTACGTTATTGTCATTGCAAATTGTTTGCTTTTATATTAGTCCCCAATTTTTACTCTC
>NW_018470082.1:0-650 GCF_002113885.1 Mizuhopecten yessoensis
CATTCTGACGCTATCTCAAACATGGCGGCCATCTTCCTTGTTGAGGCAGATGATCAACGTTGACATTGGAGACATTTATGATAATTACATGCAAAAATGTGAGATCGGTGGAGCGAACGAGGGTGATAATCGTATTGATATATTCCGATCCACCTTCTTCGTCGAGCTTCTCTGTCATCAATTTTAAAAAGGAGCGTGTTTTTAAAAAGGAGCGTGTTGATTGGCTAAGAAAATATGAGGGACCATTTCGAACAAAAATGTTGAGATGTTCGTTTTCGTTGAATTTCGTTGTAATTGCGATATTTACAACACTTCTAGACTCAAATTATTTTAGAATGGGGATAGCATACTCGTTTTTATTTATATACTGGAGATTAGATCATGAGTTTTGGTTTAACACAAGACAAAGTTGGGGGTAGTACGCTTGTTTTTTATGAATATACTGGAGATAAGATCCTGATTTTTTCGTCAAGTGTTAAAACGACAAAATTAATTATCTAATCTCCAGTATATGCATAAAACCAGCATACTATTCCCTATTTCGATCTTCATCGTCGCTATTCAGTTTGTAAATGGGTAACACATGAAAATCATCTTTAGAACACCGATGCATATGTTTGCTAACTTTTAAAAATCTTAGTTCATTGTCC
>NW_018470083.1:0-650 GCF_002113885.1 Mizuhopecten yessoensis
ATAGGACGTTAAATCCTATAAAACATAAACCAAACCAATTAATAATCTGCTAATCACTTTTCACATAATGGCAGGAGATTGCCCGTTATTTGTCAAAACATTTGATTGGATGCTACAGTCACATGTCATCTTTGTATTTTTTGATGTCACAATCAGCCGTGTGATCATCACTTTTGAAGATGTTACTTTTGTTCGTACCGATAATTCCCAGTAAATAACCTGTACAACTGTAATGAATGGAAATATTTGAATATGAAGGAGCTGTTTAACAAATGTTCACTGTTGATCACATTTATCCCATATTACAATAAAAAGTTGTAAAAGAAAATTTCCCTCCCCTCTCTCAATCATGCCAATTTTTAAATCATGCCTTGTGCAACTAGCTACATTCCAAGTAGGATTAAAATTCTTAACATTTTTGTTGTGTTTCCAGAGGGTGACACCACGCTGTCCCAGTACTCTGTCACAGGAATTGTACGTCTTCCACCGATCAGGGTTGATGAAGTAAGTATTGCACAGTGCACATTATTGTACCTCTACCCCATACTGTGCACCAAATACCACCTTTAACCCCCTACCTCCACCCGCTACCTCCAACCCTATATCTCCACCCGCTACCCTCCAACCCCCTACCTCTACCCCCTATCTCT
>NW_018470084.1:0-650 GCF_002113885.1 Mizuhopecten yessoensis
TTTATTTGTCAGAACAAAATATCTGACAGAAACAATCCATAACTTCATTGTAAAATTTCACAAATGAATCTCAAACTTCCAAACTGTTTCTGATAAGGAATAACTCCCATATTCAAAGAGAACGAGAAAGAGAAACACGCAAGTACACGTTAGCGCATTCGATCCTATAACTTTGCAATGTGATAAAAAAAAAACCTCTGGAATTTAACCAACAAGTAACGGGTTAGCTTATTTGAACTGCTACAAATTCTCCTTTCAAGTTTTACTAATGGTACCTAATATTGCGTCATAATCAAATGAAGCCATATTGCACATAAACGTTTGAATTAAGTAGAAAAACGATCGAAGCACGACACCACTTTTGAAAATGTCATACTGTGTGAACTATGACATCGTATGAGATGATTTGTGTAATAAAGACAATACAAAAGTATGTAACGTATGACAGTTTTAATTGTTTTTTGTATTATGACGTTCATACCTGAACCTCCAATCCCTGTTATTCTGCCGTTGAGTTCTGGGTACTGATTTTGTATCTGACTGGTAGACCTTACTGGTAAGTTTGAGTTGTAACGTCCCTTAAACTTGCATTCTAGTTTGGCAGACGTTTCGTTTGGCATCCCTTGAAGAAATAAGTATTTATTACAGTG
>NW_018470085.1:0-650 GCF_002113885.1 Mizuhopecten yessoensis
AAGAAAATTAAGGTCATCCTTCACGCCTTTCGTCTGTATAATTGTCAGACCTCATGTACTTTTATTGTTAATTGGGTATTGAAGAGGAAAACATCCCGGATACATTGTATACTAACTTCATGCCTCTGAGAAAGTAAATAATCCCCATCAAAATGTATTTACTCAAGGAACGAATGGAATTAAAGAATCGTTTTTGTGGTAGCTGATTTTGGTGCTTATTGCCCAAGGTGATTTGTAATCTGTTGATTTATTTTACTTTCAATCTCTTGAATGGAAAATACAGATTTATTAAAAACATTAGCAGAAGGGTTCCTGTTATTTCCCTGTAGGTGTGGGGGGAGATGGGTCTGCTGTATCCCGCTGTAAGTCGTAAAAGGCTACTTATATGGAACCCTGCTGAATCGCGGGCTTTCTTCCGTGTCGTCTACTGAGGGGACATAGAAGAAACTATAATTGATCTGGTGCCCAATGGCAACATTTGAAAACTTCATACTTTCTCTCTCATTTTTAACAATCTTTTTTTCTTCTTAGCTGTACCTCGCTTTTTTGCTTTAGTGCTGAACGTTCGCCCAAGTGAGGAAGGCAATGAGTTCTGTCCCAAGGGTGGGACATATCAAAAATGGTAGTTGTTAATTCCAGCTTAACTTTAA
>NW_018470086.1:0-650 GCF_002113885.1 Mizuhopecten yessoensis
AGTATGACCTGTGGTAAGATATAGAATGTATGTATACAGTATGACTTATGGTGTTTTTACAGAGCACTGTGTCAGATGCTGATGAACCCATTCACATCATAAACGTGGCCATAAAGATGGAAACAAAGATAGATGATAGCAAATTAGCTGAAATGTTCCAGAAATTTTGCAGAGAACAGGTGAGTTTTTAAAGGTCAAATTTGATGAAAGTTGGTGGTAATAATAAGCTTGTGGTAGGAATTAAACTCTATACTCAAAAAGGGGCTGACCCTTAGGGAGCTAAATTCAAGGCAATAAGGAGTCACAGAGTGCAAAATCTTAATGCATCTCTGCTGAAACTAATACAGTAGATATTCTAAATGAGAGCCTAAATAACTCCAAATCTTCTTGTTCTGATAAATGTGACACACACACTTTTATATTTGTAGAGTAACTGACAGTATAAAATTATTATATGAAATTTGATTTCAGTCGTCAGTGATGTATGAAAAAGGCATCAGAAGGATCACCTTCCTAGTCACATACAAGGTAAGATGTATTTTTATCACATAATGTACTGTTATATATATCCAGTGAATATACTCATGTTATAGTTTTGGCATATGAACCCATGTTATATGACCTATCAGCCCTGTGATTGGTTGTAAGTT
>NW_018470087.1:0-651 GCF_002113885.1 Mizuhopecten yessoensis
CATGTTAACATACTCATTGGACGGTTTGCAGATATTACTGTACTTGTAACAAAAGGTCCATAATAGTTATTACAAGGTATCATGTAACTATACAACGGCCACATAGGGCGCCGATTCTTTGCTTGATAAATCATTAGGAAAGTAGTTCATCGAATAGTGTGTTGTCTCTTATGAGGCTATGTAGCATGATGCCGTGCAGACTGTGCAGCTGACGTAAGTATTTCATGAGATCTACGTAACACACGGCGCTGACGTATATAAGACTGACGTAAAGATTTTATGCAGTCTACGTACCACACATGATTGATTTGACAAAAGCATTTTATGATATGTACGTACCACACACGTCTGACGTTTACATTGCATGATATCTACGTAACATACACGTCTGACGTATACATTATATGAGATCTACGTAGCACACACGTCTGAGGCTTAGATTATATGAGATCTACGTACCACACATTCCTAACTTAAACATGTTTTGAGATCGACTACGTACCACATACGGCTTCGGATTCGTCTGATGCATCGTCACAGTCTCCGTAGGTATCACACTTGAAGGCACCAGGTATGCACTGACCACTGTTACAGCGGAACTCGTCTGGGTTACATCTGGGACCTGTCTCGGAACAATGAAGCATGGTAATA
>NW_018470088.1:0-651 GCF_002113885.1 Mizuhopecten yessoensis
GTTTTTGTTAGCAAATCTTAACAGATAAAAGAAGCAAACGTCATAAGAACCTTGCTTCAAAAGACAATTAAATAATATCTATTTGTTTTAGCAACGCATAAACCTTTTGTTTGACTATATGATAATAGGTCTTTGTAAGGAGTTATTAAGTCGTGATGGGAGGGTGTCGTTGTAGTAAATTGCTTTTCAATAACCTGTTTCTTTAATGTTGACTTTTCCTATGTCACCAAAATAAACAGGATTTAGAAATTACCTTTTACAATATTTTGAAGCTTCCAATTTTGTCTAAACGGCGATTCATTAACTGATGATACACACATCACGATTGTAATTAAACTGAACGATAAGGAATGTGTGTTTTTAGGAAATGGCCCTTGACCTTGTACTGCAATTGTCAACATCCACGTGACCCGTCTGTCTAGTGGTGTCGTTACAGGATATACACCTGGCAGTGTTATGGTGTCGTTATATGATATACAACCGGTTATGTAATGGTGTGGTTAGATGATACACAACCGGTTGCCTAATTGTGTCGGATGTTTAATGGTGTCGTTAAAGGATACAAACCCGTCTGTGTTATGGTGTCGTTACATGATATACAACCGGCTGTGTAATGGTGTCGTTATATGATACACACCCGGTTGCCTAATG
>NW_018470089.1:0-651 GCF_002113885.1 Mizuhopecten yessoensis
CCGTACTGGTAGAGTTGGCCGTCAATGTAGCCCCGTACTGGTAGAGTTTGCCGTCTATGTAGAGTCTGTATCTAACCAGTTTATCTGTAGCCCCGTACTGGTATAGTTGGCCGTCTATGTAGAGTCTGTCTCTAACCAGTTTATCTGTAGCCCCGTACTGGTAGAGTTTGCCGTCTAGGTAGTTCCGTACTGGTAGAGTTGGTCGTCTATGTAGAGTCTGCCTCTAACCAGTTTATCTGTAGCGCCGTACTGGTAGAGTTGGCCGTCCATGTAGAGTCTGTCTCTAACCACTTCATCCGCAGCCCCGTACTGGTAGAGTTGGTCGTCAATGTAGCCCCGTACTGGTAGAGTTGGCCGTCTATGTAGAGTCTGTCTCTAACCAGTTTATCTGTAGCCACGTACTGGTATAGTTGGCTGTATATGTATAGCCTGTCTCTGACCAGTTTATCCGTAGCCCCGTACTGGTAGAGTTGGCCGTCTATGTAGAGTCTGTATCTAACCAATTTATCTGTAGCCCCGTACTGGTATAGTTGGCCGTATACGTATAACCTGTCTCTGACCAGTTGATCCGTAACCCCGTCCTGGTAGAGTTGGCCGTCTATTTAAAGTCTGTCTCTAACCAGTTTATCCGTAGCCCCGTACTGGTAGAGT
>NW_018470090.1:0-651 GCF_002113885.1 Mizuhopecten yessoensis
ATGATACACTACGGTGTATATAGACACCCAGACACGTTTTCATGATATATAAGGATATATTAGGATACCCGGACACGTAAACAGGATACGTCAGTGTATATAAGGATACCCGGACAAGTTGATATGACACATTGCGGTATATATAGACACCCAGACACGTTTACTATAGACATTAGGCTATATTAGGATACCCGGACACGTTAACAGGATACGTCAGTGTATATTAGGATACCCGGACAAGTTAATATGACACATTGCGGTATATATAGACACCCAGACACGTTTTCATGAGATATTAGGATATATTAGGATACCCGGACACGTTAACAGGATACGTCAGTGTATATNGACAAGTTAATATGACACATTGCGGTATTTATAGACACCAAGACACGTTTACTAGAGACATAAGGCTATATTAGGATACCCGGACACGTTAACAGGATACATCAGTGTATATTAGGACACCCAGACACGTTAATGTGAAGCATTATGGTATAATAGGACACCCAGACACGTTAATATAACACATTAGGGTATATTAGGATACCCGGAATCGTTAACATGATACGTCTGTGTATATTATGACAACATGACGCATTAGGTTATATTAGGACATGCGGACACGTTAACATGACGCAATAGGGTATA
>NW_018470091.1:0-651 GCF_002113885.1 Mizuhopecten yessoensis
GTACATAACAACGCCATAAAGATGACCGGGTGCATAACAACACCGCAAGGAATAACGAGGTATATAACAACGCCATAAAGATGACCGGGTACATAGCAACACCGTACATATGACAGGGGTACGTACAGACGAGATAGAGATGTCCGGGGTACATCAGAACGCCAAAACGATGACCGGGGTACATGACAATACCGTACAGATGACAGGGGTACGTACAAACGATGTAAAGATGACCGGGGTACATCAGAACCCAGAAACGATGACCGGGGAACATAACAACACCGTACAGATGACAGGGGTACGTACAAACGAGGAAAAGATGACCGGGGTACATCAGAACGCCAAAACGATGACTGGGGTACATAACAACGCCAAAAAGATGACTGGGGTAAATAACAACGCCGTACAGATGACCGGGGTTCATAACAACGCCGTACAGATGACAGGGGTACGTACAAACGAGGTAAAGATGACCGGGGAACATCAGAACGCCAAAACGATGACTGGGGTACATAACAACGCCAAAAAGATGACTGGGGTACATAACAACGCCGTAAAAATGATCGGGGTTCATAACAACGCCGCAGGGATGACCGGGGTACATAGCAACAACGTACAGATGACCGGGGTACATAACAACGCCAAAAAGAT
>NW_018470092.1:0-651 GCF_002113885.1 Mizuhopecten yessoensis
AATGTAGGTTCCCCTTGATCCCTCGTTGTGTATGTTATATTTTGACTGATCGCATAAAAACAAAATGGATTAAAAGAAGAACTAAACAGATCTTTCTCATATTGAAATGATCGATTCTATTTCTTCCACATTAAGTACTGTACTAGTAAATATGGGAAATGACAAACTCACTTTGAAGGTTGGCTTTCATACACATCAGTATTAAGTTTAGATCAAAAGTTACCTCAAGGTGCATTTACTGTTAACATGACTCGATCAAACAGATTAGAGGAAAGAAGAGAAAAGATCGAACTGACAAAGAACTAATGAAGATGGTACAAAGGTGGGCGCCAAGATCCCTCTGGAATCTCTTGTTAAATTTAGCAACAACAAAAAAACCCAACAGAAATAAAACTTAATTTCAAAGAGGTTGTTTCCTAAAAAAAACTATCCAACTTTGTACGTGAGTTTTAACAATAAGTCCTTTGTAAATCTAAAAAAACATAGAGTAGCCATTTATCGCCTGTACTAATGTGTATAATATGTTGTCATTTACCAATAAACCTACACCTACCTTAGATGTCTTCTATTAGCCTAGTTCTAACTAGAAAGATAAAATTCTTTTTTTTCTACTTGTAACAACTTTGATATTTTGAATGCGATTCATCGGCT
>NW_018470093.1:0-651 GCF_002113885.1 Mizuhopecten yessoensis
ATGAGTATGTACAGTTGAGACATGCAACACCAGGGACAAATTGAATGTTTTATCAAATAGACTTCGTCTCTTGGTGGATTTGTTGCTGATTTTATTGATTTGATTACAATACATATTCACTTTGTTTTTTTATTGTAAATGTGGAAATTATTGAACGCAGAAAAGAAAGGTATAGATGAGGTGAAATATATAAACAGGAAATTGGTAAAACGTTCCACTGCATTTTATCATTTCAGCAGATGAGGTTAGTATTCATGGGGAAGAGTTTTGCCTTAATTTGGTGCTTGTAACAAATAAACATTTTAATATAAGTTAGGTGCCAAAGTTTTAAAGCTAACAGAAATGTTGGTAGTGTNTCAATGAATAAGGACATTTTTTTTTATTGTCTACAAATGCATTGCAATACCGTATGTAGAGATATGTGTAACAGTATTGGCGTTTGTGCTTGTAAAAGAAAATTTATCCTTGAAAAATATCCAAAGGCAAGCAACAAAACTGGTGCGTTTTTCTGTTCATTTTATCCAGCTGGACTGCTGGAGTAAGGGGTACCCACATTGGAATACAGATGGTTGAGGATGAACATGATAGAGGTATATAAGTTGATAAAGGATATAAACAGGATGGCTTTTCCTTTATTGCATAGACAGGTAA
>NW_018470094.1:0-651 GCF_002113885.1 Mizuhopecten yessoensis
AACGGGCTTACCAGTGGTTTCAAAGGGGCCAACAGGCAAACATGTTGTTTATAATGAGACAACGGGCTTACCACTGGTTTTAAAGGGATCAACAGGCAAACATGTGGTGTATAAGGAGACATCGGGCTTACTAGTGGTTTCAAAGGAGCCAACAGGCCATCATTTAGTGTATAATGAGACATCGGGCTTACTAGTGGTTGTAAAGGGGCCAACAGGCCAACATAAGATGTATAAGGAGACATCGGGCTTACTAGTGGTTTCAAAGGGCCCAACAGGCCAACAGGCCAACATGTGGTATATAAGGAGACAACGGGCTTACTAGTGATTTCAAAGGGGCCAACAGGCCAACATGTGGTGTATAAGGAGACATCGGGCTTACCAGTGGTTGTAAAGGGGCCAACAGGCCAACATGTGGTGTATAAGGAGACAACGGACTTACCAGTGGTTTCAAAGGGGACAACAGGCCAACATGTTTTGTATTAGGAGACAACGGGCTTACCACTGGTTTTAAAGGGATCAACAGGCAAACATGTGGTGTATAAGGAGACATCGGGCTTTACTAGTGGTTTCAAAAGGGCCAACAGGCCAACAGGCCAACATGTGGTATATAAGGAGACAACGGGCTTACTAGTGGTTTCAAAGGGGCCAACA
>NW_018470095.1:0-219 GCF_002113885.1 Mizuhopecten yessoensis
TCAGAATAGCATCAGTTGTAAATCAGCACATTGTAAGTGGTAAATTAGTAAAGTGTCAGCTGGAAATCAGTACATTGTAAGTGGTAAAGCAGTAAAGTGTCAGCTGGAAATCAGTTCATTGTAAGTAGTAAATCAGTAGTGTCAGTTGTAAATCAGTTCATTGTTAATGGTAAATCAGAATAGCATCAGTTGTAAATCAGCACATTGTAAGTGGTAAAT
>NW_018470095.1:292-651 GCF_002113885.1 Mizuhopecten yessoensis
ACATTGTAAGTGGTAAATCAGTATAGTGTCAGTTGTAAATCAGTACATTGTAAGTGGTAAATCAGTATAGTGTCAGTTGTAAATCAGCACATTGTAAGTGGTAAAGCAGTATAGTGTCAGCTGGAAATCAGTTCATTGTTAATGGTAAATCAGTAGTGTCAGTTGTAAATCAGTTCATTGTTAATGGTAAATCAGTAGTGTCAGTTGTAAATCAGTTCATTGTTAATGGTAAATCAGAATAGCATCAGTTGTAAATCAGCACATTGTAAGTGGTAAATCAGTATAGTGTCAGTTGTAAATCAATTCATTGTTATTGGTAAATCAGAATAGCATCAGTTGTAAATCAGCACATTGTAAGT
>NW_018470096.1:0-651 GCF_002113885.1 Mizuhopecten yessoensis
TAGACATGTAAGGGCAGTGGTCAGTAGGTTCTTTCCTTAGATGTGTAAGGGCAGTGGTCAGTAGCATCTTTTTAGATATGTAAGGACAGTGGTCAGTAGGTTCTTTCCTTAGACATATAAGGAAAGTGGTCAGTAGATTCTTTCTTTAGACATGCAAAGACAGTGGTCAGTATGTTCTTTCCTGAGACATGCAAGGGCAGTGGTCACTAGGTTTGCTCCTTAGATTTGCAAGGACAGTGGTCAGTATGTCCTTTCCTTAGACATGTAAGGGCAGTGGTGAGTAGGTTCTTTCCTTAGACAAGTAAGGGCAGTGGTCAGTAGCATCTCTTTAGATATGTAAGGGCAGTGGTCTGTAGGTTCTTTCCTTAGACATATAAGGACAATGGTCAGTAGTTTCTTTCCTTAGATATGCAAGGGCAGTGGTCAGAAAGCTCTTTCCTTAGACATGCAAGGGCAGTGTTCAGTAGGATATCTCCTTAAACATATAAGGACGGTGGTCAGTAGGTTCTTTCCTTAGACATGTTAAGGCAGTGGTCAGTAGTTTCCTTCCTTAGATATGGAAGGGCAGTGATCAGTAGGTTCCTTCCTTAGAAATATAAGGACAGGGGTCAGTAGGTTCTTTCCTTAGACATGTTAAGGCAGTGGTCAGTA
>NW_018470097.1:0-651 GCF_002113885.1 Mizuhopecten yessoensis
GATGAAACGCTTGTACCACCAACTCTGGGGCTCCATACCGTTCATCAAGTCTGTCCCATATTTTTCTCACAGCCTCTGCCTCATTAGAATAGTTCGCAGCTCTCAAACTGTTGGCCTGTATGGATGATGCTGGGCCAAGCCACCGACATAATAAGTCTAATTCCTCAGGAGGGTTTACCTCTAGCTCTTTAGAGATGTTCATGAAACTTGACTTCCACACAAAATACCTCTCTGACCTGTCATTGAACTGGGAGAGTCGAGATAAAATCAAGTCCTTTTTCATGATGTATTTTGTAAGTTCTGTAACTCCTGGTGATTGGGTTGAGGTATGTGAATATCAGGGGGTATATGGTATTCCTGGCCATGTCTTGGACGGAATGGCCATGTTTCTGGGTTAAACTGAGTCCCAATATCGAGCTCACTTGCACTTGGAACAATGGGAAAGTGTTTGTGTACCTTTGGGGTTCTTTGTAAGCTAAATGTATGGGCAGTATCCTCAGGTTGCTGATCAGGTGTCACTGGAGGTAAATCTGCTACATACTGTTCAGTACGCTGTTCCGATATTACTTTTAGATCCCCATCTTCAGACTTGTCGTCAAATAAAAACATGTCCTTCATTACCCCGAGTTCAGCCTCTGCCTCCTTTAAATC
>NW_018470098.1:0-651 GCF_002113885.1 Mizuhopecten yessoensis
GCTGATCCTGTTTGAATAGATGAATTATCTCAACGGAGAAATTATCCCAATTCATCTATCGAGTAATACGTAGAATCTCAAAACGTATGGTTTTTTTAACCAGGTGTATTATCTTATCTAATTTTGAATTCCACGACTTGCTTATTTAGATTCCAGCTTTCATAATAATGCAAATATTGCTAAGTTTAAATTTCGCATTAATGAACATTAATATATTAAATCTTGTTGCAAGCGACTCCTGGACTATTGCGTAATGCTTTCAAATATAATCAAACAGTAGCATTTGTTTACCTGTCACCGGAATCCAGCTGTAATAAGCTTCTTATGATGATAACTGATATTGTCTATCAAACATATTGACAAAGGAAGTAATGAAATAAATTAGTTAAAAACGCTAGATTGAAATTGAGTTTGCAATTTCTTGGATATTTGCATCTCACAAACATTTTTATCAGNATAAAAAATAATAACAAGTAATTAAAAAAAATCATAAGACCCAAAATATTTATTTTTGCTGATAATGCAACAGTGCTTAATAAAAAATGTCTAAAAAAAATTGTTTTTCCGCTATGATCTGATGGCATGAATCCCCTTGTGAATTAAAGTTGAACATGAAACGATCTTAATGATACCAAGAAAAATATTTATAAT
>NW_018470099.1:0-651 GCF_002113885.1 Mizuhopecten yessoensis
GTTGCGTTTGAATGTGTTCAAGAAGGTGCGCGCACGTGCATTGTAGGAATCGGGCAACATTATTTTTTTTTCATCCTCTAATTGAATATGTGAAGAATTTTTTTAAGACATCTGTTGCGCATTTCAAAAGTTAATGAATACATTATAAATGTATAAACTTCCGTGAAAAATCCACCGGGATGACCTATGCTAAAACGTGAGTATTTCTGTTACCGAGTAGGCGATATTCCATTTCAGACTGGTTTTCAGAAAAAAAACAATCTACTTGCGGGGGTCTAATTTTGGTTTTAAAACATCATGTTTTTTTTGCATATTTTGGTGTTTTTTGATGTGGTAACCCTATGGAGGGTTTTGGCAAATTAGGTGTACACTTTCCTATGGATTGAAGTGGTAATTCAGGTGTACAATTTACTATGGAGCGAAGTGGTAATTTAGGTGTACACTTTACTAGTGAGTGTATGGGTATGGAGGTGTACACTTTAATATGGGATGTAGTGGTTTTTTAGTTATACAATTTACTATGGAGTGTAATGGTAATTTAGTTGTACACTTGTCTATGTAGTTAAATGGTAATTTAGGTGTACCCTTTACTATGGAGTGAAGTCGTTATTTAGGTGTACACTTTGCTATAGTGTGTATTGGTTATTTAGG
>NW_018470100.1:0-651 GCF_002113885.1 Mizuhopecten yessoensis
AGTGGAGTTGTCTGTCGCCAGACAAATGGCCTTGCTCTGCAGGGAAGGTCGAAGGCCCCGAAGGGCCAACAGAACAGCACACATTTCCAGAACATTAATGTGTTCTGAAAGCTGTTCCCCCGACCACACCCCCGCCGACGTCTGACCGGAAAGGGATGCACCCCAACCGGTCATGGACGCGTCGGTCTAAAGGGTCATAGCAGGAGATGCCCGAACCAGAGGAACTCCTGCCAAGACATTGCTCTCGAGAGTCCACCAACGAGCATATTCCTTCACCGACTCCGGCAGAGGAATGTACACATCCCACTGCCGAGACACCGGAGACCAAACTGACAGAAGGAACAGCTGGAGCGGACGGATGTGAAGCCGACCCAAGGGAACCACATCCGCCAGTGAATTCAGGTAACCGAGGAACCGAAGGAACTATCGAACCTGAATCCGTTCCACACCGACCAGAACGGAGACCAACAGAGAGGCCTTCTCGAACTTGGACGCTGGTGGAAGGAAAACCCCCAGATCGGTTCTGAACCGATAACCGAGAAAAACAAAAACACAGGAGGGGTGAACCTCCGACTTCTCCCTGGAAGGGATGAACCCTAGGCGGCTCAGAACGCCCAGAACCGACCTCTTGCTCCGGGACAGGATAACTTG
>NW_018470101.1:0-651 GCF_002113885.1 Mizuhopecten yessoensis
AATGGGTTTGGCTCCAAGGTAACAGAACAGGTAAATAACAATTTGGCGAGTGTCCGGAGTTTTACCTGACCAGTGCCTGACACACAGAGCTCTACCATGACGCCTCCTCGGAGGGCGTTACAGAGGCAGTAGCTACATCTCGATCCACACAGAGAGAAGCTACCCAGCAGTCCTACCGTGATGCTTTGGACCGGACGCCGACTTCTGGTCAACGCCATTCCAAGCGTCAACGTCGATTCACAGCTACGCCTATGCACTCGCCTACATAGGGGTGTCGGGGGGTAACAATCAACGACAGTACCAAGTGTGACCGGGCGAAACATGTGTCTGATACCGATATCAGAATTATTTCCTGGAACGTAAATGGTGGAATAGAAAAAAAACCCTTAAAGTTACTGAATTCCGCAATGTTATACTTAACTATGATATTATTTTTGTATCCGAGTGCTGGATTCCAAAAGGCTTTGAGGTAGACCTTGAGGACTTTCACGCAGATGTTGTACCAAGGAATTAACACGCTGTACACAAGGTGGTGGGTTGGTGTTACTAGTACGTAATACTATTTTTAAATTTGTAAATGTAGGTAATGATTTGTTTGATACAATCATACCGGTTACTCTTGACCAGGATTTGACCAGTTGTACTGACAAC
>NW_018470102.1:0-651 GCF_002113885.1 Mizuhopecten yessoensis
TCCACTCTGTACTGTCCAGTCTTTACTGTCCACTCTGTACTGTCCAGTCTGTATATTTCATACCTGTTGTTGTCGTGGTGGGTGCTCCTCTGGGTAGAGGTGCCAGTGGGAGTGAAGATAGGCCCCTCCAGTCCGCCTCTGTTTCAGTGTCACCACACTCCCATACGCTATATCTGTGAAATCATTAGAAGGTGTCAACCTCACTTTAATATCTCAACAACAGAAACAATGAAATTTCTTCAGTTAAAAATATTTCAATTGAATACTAAATAGCAATGTACCCACATTATTGTAACTTTCAGTTTGTGAACTGGCATGAATCTTCACACAAAACATGTCCATAAATATATAGATTTTTTTTTACAAATTATTGAAAGTAAATAGATATATATTAAAAACAAATAATGCTGTTTACAAAGAACAAACAAATATTTTTTAAAGACATGCAACCTCATGATCAGTGTTACATTAATTTGATATTTTTTACCGAATGTGAACATACTAGTTATCTCCCCTTAACACAAGTCAACATGATGACAAAGTTATAGAAGGCACATCTATTTTTGAAATAAAAAGTAAGAAATCCTTTCTCCCTTTGTTCGGGTTTATGTTTGGTTTCCTAAGTAAAGGTTCTACCATCATGGTCTAGTC
>NW_018470103.1:0-651 GCF_002113885.1 Mizuhopecten yessoensis
CCCCCAGCCAGCCTGATCGATTCATATAAGCTAAACAAATTATCATAATTTTCTTAAGAGGAATAAAGTTTATTTAAATTCATTTTAATTTATGTACTTTTGTTTAAATTGTTGAAGGGAAATTATCCTGTAATTCCACACAGTAGTAAGGAGATTCAATCGATGTACTATTGATACCGGAAGGTAAATTATTATTATACAGAAGTATATATTGATAAAGGGGGGAAACTTGTGTACTTTGATTTACATGGATAAGGATATATAATCCAGTGTAATTTACTGAGGAGATATGGGGAGATAACTTTGTACTTAACTATATCTATAAGGGGAGGTAATTCGTGACTATATTGAGAAAGAGGTAACTGTTGTCAGTAGTCAACTGTATATTTCTGTTGTTATTGGAAGTGAAATACCCATATTGTAAACTGCTGATGACCTTTTAACCCCAAGAAATATTAATGGACCATTCCATGTCAAAGTGTATTTGTTTGATTTAGGATACTCCAATAGGAGCATTTCATGTGTCTTCCAAGAATTAGTATTAAGTTGGTGCAGTATTACACCATTTTGTTCCCTTAACCCTTTCACCACTGCAGACCATCATGAACTCATCCAGATGAATGTATGGTAGAGTCTACTCAAGTTACCTAG
>NW_018470104.1:0-651 GCF_002113885.1 Mizuhopecten yessoensis
TTATATTTACTATGAGATGAACAGAGTACTCACCTTTCATATTCGATCCTAGCACCATCGTCACCTGCACAAACAATATGCATATTTAATAGAATGTGGTGTCTGTCCCTTTCTATTTTTATGGTATTTGTGTCAGTTTAAAAGTGGATACAAATTGAAAATAATTCAATACAAAAACATGGTTTTGTAAAATATACAGTTGATATAGATTAGGATGGAATATATTATATAAAGTCAAATACTTCAAAGTACCTCCAGTTAGACTTTGATATGGTGACGGATATTGTATGTCACGTGGATCCAGCTCCTGGTAGTGGGATTTGCTATCGAAAGTATAGAAAAACATATAATATGTATGTATATGACTTTGGTGTAAATCGTTATTGTATGTCTGTATAACTCTAGAATGTGCTCAGGTATCCTCTTTATGTTTTTTCTTAAATAATCTGTCATTCAAATTACATGTTATATTGTGTTTCACAATATCCATAAGTTTTACTAATGATTGAGATTTGCACTTGTATTTCACCATGTTCCTATACATTGCAATACGATTATCATTTACGACGTTACTTCATAGAATTATAGAATGAATTTGCTTTTAAACATACATACTTTTCTTCTGCAGGCACCTGCTCTCTTTCTGAAAAG
>NW_018470105.1:0-651 GCF_002113885.1 Mizuhopecten yessoensis
ACGCATCCAACCAACATTTGTTTGTTCGGATCCAGTGCCAATATTAGATCATACTGTCGTTATTACTTATGACACCTATATATATATAATCTTAATATATGTCAACGGCAACTATGAAAATGCTGTCGTTTTGCAGCAATCATTAAATGCGATTGGATTTCTAGGAAAGAGATAAAAATGATGTTTGAAATTTGGTTTGGTTTATTAAATTTTAAAATTTGGAATTAATTTTTAAAAAGGGATGGGGGCCATGTTTTGCGATTTTATTAGATTTTTTAAAATCAAACAACATCAAACATGATTCGTGTACGCCTTTTTGGGTGATTTTCGGAGCGTAAAAATAGAAATTATGAGGATTAATTCCAGTCAACTACAGTTTAGAAAAAAAACCTGATGTATGTACACTTTAAAGCTAAATTTCCCTTCCAGTAATACAAAAGACAAACCATAACTTTGTTCAACCCACTGTCCAAACTCTGTTTTGTACCAATTTGGGTTGTGCGTCGTTGCATAACACGCAAATCCAGGATGTGGTATTAGGAGAGCGCGAAGTTTACTCGCGTTAATTCCACCCGTAGTTACATAAAACTAATAACGTGCTACCAAATCCGTATTTCCATAATTTGGTAAAAACAGATGTTTTACAAAAAA
>NW_018470106.1:0-651 GCF_002113885.1 Mizuhopecten yessoensis
GTGTTACACACAGCTAGGTTGTGATTCGTGTGTTACACACAGCTAAGTATACGACTCGTGTGTTACATACAGCTAGGTATGTGACTCGTGTGGGTATGTGACTCGTGTGTTACACACAGCTAGGTATGTGTTACACACATCTAGGTATACGACTCGTGTGTTACACACAGATAAGTATACGACTCTTGTGTTACACAGAGTTAGGTATGTGACTCGTGTGTTACATACAGCTAGATACGTGACTCGTGTGTTACACACAGCTTGGTATGTGACTCGTGTGTTACATACAGCTAGATACGTGACTTGTGTGTTACACACAGCTAGGTATGTGACTCGTGTTACACACAGCTAGATACGTGACTCGTGTGTTACACACAGCTAGATACGTGACGCGTGTGTTACACACAGCTAGGTATACGACTCGTGTTACACACAGCTAAGTATACGACTCGTGTGTAACATGCAGCTAGGTATATGACTTTTGTGTTACACACAGATAAGTATACGACTCTTGTGTTACACACAGTTAGGTATGTGACTCGTGTGTTAACCACAGCTAGGTATGTGACTCGTGTGTTACCCACAGCTAGGTATGTGACTAGTGTGTTACACACAGCTAGGTATACAACTCGTGTGTTACATGCAGCTAGG
>NW_018470107.1:0-651 GCF_002113885.1 Mizuhopecten yessoensis
GGGTGCAGATAACGTAAGTGAGCGTAAACACTGGAGTGTAGAGGATGAGAGTCATGGAACTTATGTAGAAATACCACGAAAGACGTGCCTATAAAACGCTTTACAAATTACTGAACAACATTCTTTTTTTCTCCAAAAAATAAATAATATTGCTTCATAAATACATATTTTGTAAAATTGTGCTTAAATTTGAATAAGATTCTTAGTTTTGAACTCTTTTGTGAGAGATATTTGGTAAGAATAAAATAGCCCTTAACGTTCCTTTACCGGTACCAAGACCATGTAGCCTGAATGATCCCTGTCCGACTGGCAGAAAATAAACTTTGAAATGAGGGTATCGAGGATGCCCCATAGACCAACAAGGCTATTAAGACCGTTTGACCATTTAAATGTGAAACTGAGGTTAGGAAAACATGAATTTCAACGGCGAAGGGCGAATGTGAAGGGCGAATGTGATGTGAAGGGCGAATGTGGAGGGCGAATGTGAAGGGCGAAATTAAGATTGGGCGAATACGAATTTGTAACGGTTAATTGGGACGAGGCGAAAATTTCCCGGCGTGCTTTATTATTATTTCAATTCAGACACGTGCAGCAAGTCCTTAACCCAGAGTGAAATAGATAACATTCAAAATAGGAGAAACGTATAAACTT
>NW_018470108.1:0-651 GCF_002113885.1 Mizuhopecten yessoensis
GCCGCACCATGCCATTAGCTCACTTGGCCCTTCGGGCCAGGTGAGTTAAAAATGACAGCGATATTATTTACATATATCTGCGAAATAATTTAGAACATAGTTGATGGAAATAGCACGACACAGAACAAGATAAGATGTACTGAAAAAGAAATCAAAAGCGTGTTTGAAAATCTGGTCAACTTTACCTTCGTTGAATTGGTAGCAAGAATGTGACATACCCATGGTGACAAAATGTGCCTTTCTCTTGGCAAACTTGTTTTGTTTTCATCTGAAGCTTCATTTTTGTAGGTTTACTAGGACAGGTACCAAAGACCTTGCCAAGTCATTCAATTTGTAAAATAAAACCACACACAGAAAGTGAGTGAAGACCCATATACATACACCATACCAAACCGCCTATCAGAAAATCAGAACTGCTTAGGTCTTTAACCTTGACCTATGACCATAACACCAGGTCCCATTTGTCAAACCATACCTAAACGCAAAATGTTCGTCTTATGTTTACAGTTTAACTTGGAATTCGAGACTAAACGCTTATCTACTGAAAGAGCAACTACTGACAGGAAAAACAACAATGCTTTTTTTAGGATGCTTTAGACTAAATAGGGATAAAATCCCATAATCCCGATGGTCGAAGAAGGATTTTAAAGG
>NW_018470109.1:0-651 GCF_002113885.1 Mizuhopecten yessoensis
GTGTCGTATTGCATTGATGTATGAACCTGAATCCACTACATTTCACAAATGGTTGATGTATTTATATAGTGATTTAGTGAAATGTGTGTTGAACAGACGTTCACTTAAGCAATGTTTCTTACCACTCCTCGCATATGCAAAGACGAATAAAACATAACGCATCTTTGCCTAAGCAAATTTTCATAATGAAATTGTAAAGATTCTTATGAAATTGCATTGCATTAACCGACATTCTGTACCTTTTATATCTGCTTCAAAGGAATAAAAAGCAAGGATTTGGAACTACCTTTTGTGTTGTTTTCTAGTTTTATGTTCTATTTCACTTTGAGATTATATTTGTCCTTGCGAGTTATCATGCAACATATATGTTTATATTCTTTATTTTACAATACGAAGATATAAGCTGCTGGGGTTCGCGTTCGACTTGGTGTTGCTTTCTTGTTGTTGTGATGTCGTGTGCTGTGTGTGTCGACGAGGGCATAGGTACATTGGTGAAATTAAAACTCGTATCTTACAACGTGACTAAGGTAAAGGTACATGGATGTCGGGAATCATGGTGTTCACGTCTTCTCATATTACCAGTTAACATTTTTGTTCGATTCAGTCCACTGGCGTTATTGTACATATGCTAAATATGTGTAGTTCATTAGT
>NW_018470110.1:0-651 GCF_002113885.1 Mizuhopecten yessoensis
CTTCTCTACGTCATTTCCATTGACAGCAATTTTCATTCCAATTCTGCTGTTAGTTTTCGTCACCTTTGTTTCCTTACTACATTCAAACATACGCGTTTAGTTTGCTTCTATATCATTGGTTTCTTGTTTTACACAAAACTGTGACACTTGCGTCGTTGCAAGCTCATTTTATGCCGCCTCCTTTTTGCTGTTGATGTTTCGTAAAATGGGAACGGTGATATGAATTAAGCATCTTTTATTCTGTTTGCAAAACCTGCTGATTAATCCGGTAACCGTTCTCTAACTGTGCACAATATGTCAGCGTCTCGTTGGCGTTTTTCACTGCTTTCCTCACGAGCATTCGCTACATTGCTCCATGGCGTTTTAGCACAATTGGCCAAGCGGTTAAGGCGTCTAACATTCTGCTACCACTAGCCCACCACAACTGGGTCGTGGGTTCGAGACCTACGTTGGGCAATCGCCAGGTACTGGCCGTCGGTCGGTGGTTTTTCTCCCCGGGGAACTCCGGCTTTCCTCCACAATCAAAACCTGGTACGTCCTTAAATGACCATTACAGCTGTTAAAAAGACGTAAAACACATACAAACCAAACCAAACTACATAGATGACTTGGTAACGGTAATGGAGGTGTTGCAGTCTGATAGGTTTGCTT
>NW_018470111.1:0-651 GCF_002113885.1 Mizuhopecten yessoensis
TATAAAAAAAGTCGATAAAACGTCAGAATAATTCGGACTACTTTTTTTATATACAATGTACAAATTTAACAGCGTGTCTGATTAGATGGTAAGAATCACGTGTTCAAAAATAAAACATCGTGTCGATTCCACGCGCTCGAGTTTCTTCATTCACAGTTCACATACTCGGAGCCTCCTAAGAAAATTTGCAAAAACCATAACACCTGAATTCCGAGTGACTGCTGAAGCAGACGACAACAATATGGCGTGTTTACTTGACCATCTTCGCTAATACATTCTGTTTTATTTCGGAGTAATCAATTTTGTATCCTTTGTGGTAGGGAAGTACGATTCTCTCCCATCGATTAATGATGTTTTACTTGTTGACCCTTGTGAAACATGATTAATCTCGGGTAAACAAAGAATCGTGTTTCTTTACAGAAGTTGCAACAAGGGCCTTAAATATATCAATATAGATGTATATGCTGCTAAGCCTTATACTGTCGATATTTGACACATCTTGGCTTTATTAAGTAACGTTTTAAAGTCGAATTTTTCAAGGATATAAAACAAAACAATCTATAAAGAAAAGTGTATTGAACCTAGTACACAAGGACAGAATTCCTATTCGATACTTTAAACCAATATAACAAACCTGAGGTAAAATAAAAC
>NW_018470112.1:0-651 GCF_002113885.1 Mizuhopecten yessoensis
GGAAGAGTTCAAATGTGTCTTCAGGGGTGAATGAGTTAAAACACCCACATTGTCGGGTCCTCCACAGAATCTTGGTTTTTCTTCTGCATCCTCTGCTTAAGGAACAATTTACAGATTCACATATTTATTTTGACAATACCGTATTTCCAATAACATATTCATTTATTGATTGATGAAAATTAGTTGTTGTATTGAATGTGGAACTAGTTTGTATTCCTTTTTACAACTTCTTACGGTATGCTATCATTTGCCAATTATCTGTTGTGTTTCTGTGTGTCCTTTTGTGCTGATGTTCTATTAATAAGTTATCATATAAATAAACGAAAGGAGCTGTTAGATGTATACCTTTGTATGATGACGGGATGTCTGCAATCTCTGTCTATGAACTTGTGAAAACACAAATCCACCTAATATATATTTAACACCATACAGTGTCCGCCATTCTTACATTACAGAGCCTTGAAGATTTCTTTACTCTTCTTGAGAAACTTTGTGGACCAGACAATTTAGGCATCATTCTCAGAAAACCAGACAAAAGGAAGGAAAGGTAATAACACTGTCACTGTGGTGTAATAGGTAGAGTTGACGTAGTAAGGGTTAACTTAAAGGAGGCACAGTAGTCTAGTGGTAGGACGCCAGGCTCGTGACCGA
>NW_018470113.1:0-652 GCF_002113885.1 Mizuhopecten yessoensis
ATTATCTCGGGTTAACCCTTGTGTCTGTAACAGAAGCCTGGATGCACGCCGGTCATATTATATCTGGTTAACCCTTGTGTCTGTAACAGAAGTTTGTATGCTGGCCGGTCATATTTTCTTCGATAAACCATTGTGTCTGTAATAGAAGCATGGATGCTGGACGGTCATGTTTTCTTCGGTTAACGCTTGTGTCTGTAATAGAAGCCTGGATGCTGGCCGGTCATATTATCTCTGGTTGTTTTGGAAGCCTGGATGCTGGCCGTTCATATCATCCCTGGTTAGCCCGTGTGTCTGTAATAGAAGCCTGTATCCTGGCAGGTCATATTACCTCGGGTTACCCCTTGTGTCTGTAATAGAAGCCTGGGTGCTGGCCGGTGATATTATCTCGGGTTAACCCTTGTGTCTTTAATAGAAGCCTGGATGCTGGCCGGTCATATTTTCTTCAGTTAACCCTTGTGTCTGTAATAGAAGCCTGTGTGTTGGCCGGTGATATTATCTCGGGTTAACCCTTGTGTCTGCAATAGAAGCCTGGATGCTGGCCGGTCATATTTTCTTCGGTTAACCCTTGTGTCTGTAATAGAAGCCTGGGTGTTGGCCGGTGATATTATCTCGGGTTAACCCTTGTGTCTGCAATAGAAGCCTGGATGCTGGC
>NW_018470114.1:0-652 GCF_002113885.1 Mizuhopecten yessoensis
ATTAGTAATTAACAGAAAGTTATTTAGGATTTTTTTTTTTTTTTTCTTGTTTTCACATATTGGGTTGATAGGATTTGTTCTATCATGTGCAACCCAATTCGTGAAAAGTGAAACAAAAATCTTTGTATATTTTGGCTAATTACTGTATCTAATAGGTTGAAATTGTTCACAGTAAAGCTTTTTCGAATAATTAGTAATTAACAGAAAGTTATTACGGAATTTAAAACATTTTTTCATGTTTTCACATATTGGGTTGATAGGATTTATCCTATCATGTGCAACCCAATTCGTGAAAAGTGAAAAAATACTTTGTATATTTTGGCTTATAAGTTTATCTAATTAGTGGAAATTGTTCACATTAGAGCTTCTTTGAATAATAAGTAATAAACAGATAGTTATTACGGAATTTAATTATTTTTTTATGTTTTCACATATTGGGTTGATAGGAATTGTCCTGTCATGTGCAACCCAATTCGTGAAAAGTGAAACAAAAATCTTCGTATATTTTGGCTAATTAGTCTATCTAATAGGTGGAAATTGTTCACATTAGAGCTTCTTTGAATAATTAGTAATTAACAGAAAGTTATTTAGGAATTTTAATTNTTTATTTTCTTGTTTTCACATATTGGGTTGATAGGATTTGTCCTATCAT
>NW_018470115.1:0-652 GCF_002113885.1 Mizuhopecten yessoensis
ATGTCTATATATGCCTCAATAGAGGTCCAACCAAGTAAGGATGTATACATGTCTGTTCTGGTTCTTTTTCAAACCCTTGAATAGATTTAACAATAAAATGTTGTGCTCTTTCTAACATTATTATTTCGGTTTTTGTCAGTTGCCAAAGCTTCGCTGCTGTTAAAGGGTTGAGAACACAGGGATGTGAACCGGAACGAACAAGGGACATCGTACCCGATCTTAACTTATTACATGCACGTGTTGCTCTCTCAAAAGAGTTGTTTAGAGTTTAATAAAATACCAACATGTGTAATGCCGTCAGTCTGTGTCATATTACAAATGTAGAGATACAGATCTTTATACATTTAATAAAATCGCTTTTGATAGATGTACGCCATTTCGCCCGAACCTATAGTAGTGCTCACCTTCTACAATTTACCGTCACTTATAATTACACGTAGCTTGACAATGACACCAGTCGGTGTGGAAACGTAGCACAGTCTAATATTCCTGTTTTTGTAACATTGTGTTTCTGTTTCCGGAACTAATTTTCGCACACTACCGGTTTTGATCGGCTGGGTTTGGATCGCTAAAGGACAGCGCACCATCATATGCGTAAACGATACGCATCCGTAAACGTGTTATCTGGAAAAACACTATTGTAGACAATGTT
>NW_018470116.1:0-268 GCF_002113885.1 Mizuhopecten yessoensis
TTGTATACCCATGTACATATTATAGAAAGTCAAGTTGTATACCCAAGAATTATTATAGAAAATCAAGTTTTATACCCATGACATATTATAGAAAATCAAGTTGTATACCCATGACATATTATAGAAAATCAAGTTGTTTACCCATGTACATATTGTAGAAAATCAAGTTGTATACCCATGACATATTATAGAAAATCAAGTTGTTTACCCATGTACATATTATAGAAAATCAAGTTGTATACCCATGACATATTATAGAAAATCAATT
>NW_018470116.1:282-652 GCF_002113885.1 Mizuhopecten yessoensis
CATATTATAGAAAATCAAGTTGTATACCCATGTTAATATTATAGAAAATCAAGTTGTATACCCATGTACTTATTATAGAAAATCAAGTTGTATACCCATGTGCATATTATAGAAAATCAAGTTGTATATCCATGTAAATTTTATAGAAAATCAAGTTGTATGCCCATGACATATTATAGAAAATCAAGTTGTTTACCCATGTACATATTAGAGAAAATCAAGTTGTATACCCATGACATATTATAGAAAATCAATTGTATACCCATGTACATATTATAGAAAATCAAGTTGTATACTCCTGTACATATTATAGAAGGTCAAATTCTATACCCACGAAATATTATAGGAAATCAAGTTGTATACCCACGTA
>NW_018470117.1:0-381 GCF_002113885.1 Mizuhopecten yessoensis
AGTAGATCTAAGTAATCAGAGAGTGAAACTAAGTAATCAGAGAGTAGATCGAAGTAATCAGAGAGTCAAACTAAGTAATGAGAGAGTAGATCTGAGTAATCAGAGAGTCAAACTAATTAATCAGAGAGTGAAACTAAGTAATCAGAGAGTCAAACTAAGTAATCAGAGAGAAGATATAAGTAATCTGAGAGTAGAACTAAATAATTAGAGAGTCAAACTAAGTAATCAGAGAGTAGATCTAAGTAATCAAAGAGTCAAACTAAGTAATCAGAGAGTAGATCTAAGTAATCACAGAGTCAAACTAAGTAATCAGAGATTCAAACTAAGTTATCAGAGAGTCAAACTAAGTAATCAGAGAGTCAAACTAAGTAATCAGAGAGT
>NW_018470117.1:571-652 GCF_002113885.1 Mizuhopecten yessoensis
CTAAGCAATCAGAGAGTAGATCTAAGTAATCAGAGTGTCAAACTAAGTAATCAGAGAGTCAAACAAAGTAATCAGAGAGTC
>NW_018470118.1:0-652 GCF_002113885.1 Mizuhopecten yessoensis
GTCACATTCTGTAGGCCACACTCTGTATAGTCTAGATGACCTTGGACACATTCTGTATAGTCTAGATGATCTTGGACACATTCTGTATAGTCTAGATGACCTTGGACACATTCTGTAGGCCACATTCTGTATAGTCTAGATGATCTTGGCCACATTCTGTATAGTNGCCACATTCTGTATTGTCTAGATGATCTTGGACACATTCTGTAGGCCACATTCTGTATAGTCTAGATGACCTTGGACACATTCTGTAGGGCACATTCTGTATAGTCTAGATGATCTTGGCCACATTCCATATATTATAGATGACCTTGACCACATTCTGTATAGTCTAGATGACCTTGGACACATTCTGTAGGCCACATTCTGTATAGTCTAGATGACCTTGGACACATTCTGTTGGCCCCATTCTGTATAGTGTAGATGACCTTGGACACATTCTGTATAGTGTAGATGACCTTGACTACATTCTATATAGTCTAGATGACCTTGACTACATTCTATATAATCTAGATGATCTTGGACACATTCTGTAGGCCACATTGTGTATAGTCTAGATGATCTTGGACACATTCTGTATAGTCTAGATGACCTTGACTACATTCTTTATAGTCTAGATGACCTTGACTACATTCTATATAGTCTAGATGAC
>NW_018470119.1:0-652 GCF_002113885.1 Mizuhopecten yessoensis
AGGGTAGATGTATGTGTACCCGGTATCACGGTAAGGGAGGGTAGACGTCTGTATACCCAGTATCACTGTATGGGAGGGTGGATGTCTGTGTACCCAGTATCACTGTATGGGAGGGTGGATGTCTGTGTACCCAGTATCACTGTATGGGAGGGTGGATGTCTGTGTACCCAGTATCACTGTATGGGAGGGTGGATGTCTGTGTACCCAGTATCACTGTATGGGAGGGTGGATGTCTGTGTACCCAGTATCACTGTATGGGAGGGTGGATGTCTGTGTACCCAGTATCACTGTATGGGAGGGTGGATGTCTGTGTACCCAGTATCACTGTATGGGAGGGTGGATGTCTGTGTACCCAGTATCACTGTATGGGAGGGTGGATGTCTGTGTACCCAGTATCACTGTATGGGAGGGTGGATGTCTGTGTACCCAGTATCACTGTATGNTTGTGTACCCAGTATCACTTTATTTGAGGGTAAATGTTGGTGTACCCAGTGTCACTTTATGGGAGAGTAGATGTCTGTGTACCCGGTATTACTGTATTGGAGGGTGGATATCTGTGTACCCGGTATCACGATAAGGGAGGATGGGTGTCTGTGTACCAAGTATCACGGTAAGGGAGGGTAGACGTTTGTGTACCTGGTATCATTGTATC
>NW_018470120.1:0-652 GCF_002113885.1 Mizuhopecten yessoensis
AAACTTGGTAGCCCTTGATCCCAGCATGCTACTGGCCTAATATCATCTTCCTAAGCCTTTTGGTTATTGAGAAGAAGTTGTTTGAAGATTTTAAAGACATCTGACACCAGTGACCTTGAAAGTGGGTCAAGGTCATTCATTTGAACAAACTTGGTAGCCCTTCATCCCAGCATGCTACNCATTTGGTTATTGAGAAGAAGTTGTTTGAAGATTTTAACATATTTAACCCCTGTGACCTTGAAAGTGGGTCAAGGTCATTCATTTGAACAAACTTGGTAGCCCTTGATCCCAGCATGCTACTGGCCAAATATCATCTTCCTAGGCCTTTTTGTTATTGAGAAGAAGATGTTTAAAGCAAAAAGTTGACGCCGGACAGACGGACGCCGGACGACGGACGGACGACGGATGCCGCACCATAACATAAGCTCACTTGCCCTTCGGGCAGGTGAGCTGATAATGCATAATATCGAAGTTTTACCACACAAACAATGTACATGTAGGTAGTAAACGTATTGCAACGTTGCAAGACCGATTGGTCCCTTTGTCAAGCTATGACTGAGTGACTATCACTACTCAGTCATAGCTTGACAAAGGGACCAGTTGGTCTAGCAACGTTGCAACACGTTTAATACGTACATTGTTTGTGTAGAAA
>NW_018470121.1:0-652 GCF_002113885.1 Mizuhopecten yessoensis
CTAACAGTATGTAACACTGTCCTTCCTGTATCTATACATTATAGTTTGTAACAATGTCCTTCCTGTATCTATACATTACAGTATGTAACACTGTCCTTCTTGTATCTATACATTGTAGTATGTAACAATGTCCTTCCTGTATCTATACATTACAGTATGTAACGCTGTCCTTCCTGTATCTACACAATATAGTATGTAACACTGTCCTTCCTGTATCCATACATTATAGTATGCAACACTGTCCTTCCTGTATCTATACATTATAGTATGTAACAACATTATAGTATAACACAGTCCTTCCTGTATCTATACATTATAGTATGTATCATTGTTTTTCCTGTTTCTATACATTATAGTATAACACAGTCCTTCCTGTATCTATACTTTACGGTATGTGACACTTTCCTTCATGTATCGATACTTTACAGTATGTAACACTGTCCTTCTTGTATCTATACATTATAGTATGTAACACTGTCTTTCTTGTATCTATACATTATAGTATAACACTGTCCTTCCTGTATCTATACTTTACAGTATGTGACACTTTCCTTCCTGTATCTATACATTATAGTATGTAACACTGTCCTTTTTGTATCGATACATGATAGTATGTAACACTGTCCTTCCTGTATCTGTACATTATAGTATG
>NW_018470122.1:0-652 GCF_002113885.1 Mizuhopecten yessoensis
ATCTCTTTCGAGGCATCAGAAGCCTACTTCTCAAAGATTTCGGTCAAGAATTGAGGAACAATGTCTGCCTGGAAGATCCTCTTAAAGCCAAACCACACATCTTATAGGCTGCTTCTTGGGCACTAAGTTGCCTGTGAGTAAGGAAGACATTGCCTATACAACTAAGATTGTGCAGTGTAGATGCCTGTGGTGGAAGTTTTGCAATTGCTTCTCTTACAGCTTTTCCTACTTTGTCACACTCCGGCTTGCAAATATATGAACAAACATATTTCGCTGCTCCATATACAGATCCAACTAGTTGGATATCCATATTTGCATTCCACACTCGCAATATATCTGCATTATATGCATTTATGTTTTCGGAACCAGGATAACGCTTCAGTTGATAGCAATGAGAGCTGCGATTCATTTGGTCCTTTTTTTTCATTACTGTTGTAGAAACAAATGGTTCATTTTTAGGAACTTCAGTTGTAATGTACTTGTCGATAAATTTTGGCGCCATCTGCCTGCCTTCCTCTGTGTCCAAGTTTGGAGCATCTTTTATCCAACACAGTGAATGTAAATGTGGAGATCCCCTCATCTGGAACTCAATGCGCCAAAAGTAGTTAGTAACTTTACCAAGAGGTTCTTCATCGGATAAAAGGTAAGAATG
>NW_018470123.1:0-652 GCF_002113885.1 Mizuhopecten yessoensis
ATTGAATCTAGAACTCCGTACAGGAGAATACAAACGACAGATGGAGTCTGGAACACCGTACAGGAGATACAAACGACAGATGGAATCTGTAACTCCCTACAGTAGATACAAACGAATGGTGGAATTTGGAGCTCCGTACAGGAGAATACAAACGACCGATGGAATCTGGAACACCGTACAGGAGATACAAACGACAGATGGAATCTGTAGCTCCCTACAGTAGATACAAACGAATGGTGGAATTTGGAGCTCCGTACAGGAGAATACAAACGACAGATGGAGACTGGAACACCGTACAGGAGATACAAACGACAGATGGAATCTAGAACTCAGTACAGGAGATACAAACGATTGATGGAATATGACTCCGTACAGGATAATACAAACGACTGATGGAATCTGGAACACCGTCCAGGAGATACAAACGATAGATGGAATATGGAACTCAGTACAGGAGATACAAACGATTGATGGAATATGGAACTCCGTACAGGAGATACAAACGATTAATGGAATATGGAACTCCGTAAAGGAGATACAAACGACAGATGGAATCTGTAACTCCATACAGTAGATACAAACGACTGATGGAATCTGGAACACCGTCCAGGAGATACAAACGAATGGTGGAATCTGGAACTCCGTACAGGAG
>NW_018470124.1:0-652 GCF_002113885.1 Mizuhopecten yessoensis
CAATTGTATTGGTATTTCTGTACAGATAACAATTGTATTGGTTTTACTGTGCAGATGACAATTGTATTGGCATTTCTGTACAGATAACAATTGTTTTGGTATTTCTGTACAGATGACAATTGAATTGGTTTTTCTGTAAGATGACAATTGTATTGGTATTTCTGTACAGGTGACAATTGTATTGGTATTTCTGTACAGATAACAATTTTATTGGTTTTTCTGTACAGGTAACAATTTTATTGGTTTTTCTGTACAGATAACAATTGTATTGATTTTTCTGTACAGATGACAATTGTATTGGTTTTTCTGTACAGATGACAATTGTATAGGTATTTCTGTACAGGTGACAATTGTATTGGTATTTCTGTACAGATAACAATTGTTTTGGTATTTCTGTACAGATAAGAACGGTATTAGTTTTTCTGTACAGATGACAATTGTATTGGTATTTCTGTACAGATGACAATTGTATAGGTATTTCTGTACAGATGACAATTGTATAGGTATTTCTGTACAGGTGACAATTGTATTGGTATTTCTGTACAGATAACAATTGTATTGGTTTTTCTGTACAGATATCAATTGTATTGTTTTTTCTGTACAGATGACAATTGTATTGATTTTTCTGTACAGATGACAATTGTATTGGTTT
>NW_018470125.1:0-652 GCF_002113885.1 Mizuhopecten yessoensis
GGAGAAACAACCCAGGTCCCCGTAACAGAGGGACGAGCGCTTTGTACGATCACCTCTCAAACTGGACGCAGCACAGAATCCTGAAAACCAAGAAACACACAACATGTATTTCACTTTGTGTATTTTGGACACTGGCAAATGTAGGAAGTGTATACCAAACGTGATTGGTTTTTGTGAACATCATGGCATATCAACAACTACTATCCACCCTCGAAATCCATTGGCATTGGCTCCGTTCTGGATATCTTCTTTGTGCCCCTGGAATATGTCACGACAAAATCGAAAGCTCGTGGTAGGCATTTGCATCGGCTTCAGGAGGTATAAAACAAGACAAATCGCTTGGTTGCTACATTTGTAACTGGTTGTTTCATTTGTAACTGTCCTTTAAAGATGACAGAAGAGGTACAACCATCTATAAACACTGTCCATCTTACTGTTACGCTACAGCGCGACTTATTTTGTCTTCGTCAAAGACATCAGACTAGTCCACTTGTATCAACCGCAAGGTGTCGCGTAAAGAGCCTCCTATTTTGTCATGACATATCAAAGGGTTGCAGAGAATTTATGAGGATAGGAAAAAGGACCTTTTGATTTCGAGAACGCCTACTTGTATCTACCTGGATTGGGTCCTTTATGAGACGTTTCCTTTCTT
>NW_018470126.1:0-652 GCF_002113885.1 Mizuhopecten yessoensis
GGTGACAATGCCACCTGTTATTATTATATATGTTAGGAGGAGCCTTTGCAGTGGGAGAGGTGACAATGCCACCTGTTATTATATATATGTTAGGAGGAGCCTATGCAGTGGGAGAGGTGACAATGCCACCTGTTATAATTATATATGTTAGGAGGAGCCTATGCAGTGGGAGAGGTGCCAATGTCACCTGTTATTATTATATATGTTAGGAGGAGCCTATGCAGTGAGGAGCCTATGCAGTGGGAGAGGTGCCAATGTCACCTGTTATTATTATATATGTTAGGAGGAGCCTATTCAGTGGGAGAGTTGACAATGTCACCTGTTATTATTATATATGTTAGGAGGAGACTATGCAGTGGGAGAGGTGACAATGTCACCTGTTATTATTATATATGTTAGGAGGAGCCTATAGTGGGAGAGGTGCCAATGTCACCTGTTATTATTATATATGTTAGGAGGAGCCTATGCAGTGGGAGAGGTGACAATGCCACCTGTTATTACTATATATATTAGGAGGAGCCTATGCAGTGGGAGAGGTGACAATGTCACTTGTTATTATTATATATGTTCAGAGGAGCCTATGCAGTGGGAGAGGTAATAATATCACCTGTTATTATTATATATGTAAGGAGGAGCCTATGCAGTGGGAGAG
>NW_018470127.1:0-652 GCF_002113885.1 Mizuhopecten yessoensis
TTGGGGGACGTTTGGCTGGGTTTGTGGGTATCAAATATGTGAATATAGGTAGTATGAAGTATTTATCAAGGAATATAAGAGGGCTGTACTCTGATAAAACTAAACGTAGAGATGTATTTCATTGGGTCAAGCAGAAACAGGCCGATATTGGATGTTTTGCAGAAACACACTGTGATGAAAATATAAAGAAAATTTAGGAAAGGGAATGGGGATATAAATATATATTTAGCAACTTAAATTCAAGATCAGCGGGTGTGGCAAGGTTTCTGAGAAATACGTTTGAATGCACAATATATGATAGTATAATTGACAATTCAGGGAAATTTATCCTTATGAATGTTACATATATAGTATATTGGGACCAGACTAGGATTACCCAGACTTTTTTTTTTTATAAATTCACTTAATACTTTGAAAGTATTCGATAATTCTACTTAAATAGAATGTGGTGACTGGAATGCATTATAAGACAAATATATGGAAACACACAACATAAGACTTGCTTATAATCAAAAGCCCAGGAAAAGATAAAAAGATATAATAGATACTTATGAACTTGTTGATTCATTGAGACAGCTTGATCCTGAATTGAGAAATTTAACATAGAGACGGAAAAGCCCTATACAACAGATTAGATTAGATTATGTTTTGG
>NW_018470128.1:0-652 GCF_002113885.1 Mizuhopecten yessoensis
ACCCATATGTAAAAAGTCACTCATTAATATTCAAAAATGCCCTTTGTTTTACAAATTTAATAATTTTCGGCAACAACTTCGTAAAAAAAGTAAATATATGAAAGACTTTAAATATTGAGAGTATGCAATATTGCATTAAGTAATATAAATTAACCACGGACTATATGCGCATAAGCATATCGTACGAAGTCTGCCTCCCGCCAAGTGATGAAGACGAGCTAATCGCTGATGTTCTATGGTTGACGTTTATAGTGAGAGTTGCGCCATAGACGGGCCCTCCAAATATTGATAACGGGACATGGGAAGAACGAAATATTTTCCGACACTGTTACAGATCTTGTTTGGGTTTCACAGAGACATATATATTACGTCTCGGGGTTTCACGACCTGGACACGCGACGGTATGGCGTCGAAACGATATCGAGCGTCTGCATCAATTTTGCCTGAAACTAGCAATCAAATCTTTCAGCATCATCTTCTTTTAATATTGCCTTAATTACCCACTTTTCCCATCGGATAACCTCACAAAGGTCACCAACATTTGCCGGATGTTGACAGCAGACGACGTAAAGAAAACAGCACGCGGCAAAAAGCGCGTGAAAAAAGCCGTCCGGTCAAGGTTCATCTTCTCGACCATTCAAAACTATTGGAG
>NW_018470129.1:0-652 GCF_002113885.1 Mizuhopecten yessoensis
TGGGTAGTATTGGGTGGTATTGGGTAGTATTGGGTAATTAGACGATAGTAAAAACAATATGATTAGGTAGAGTCAGTCCGGTGAGTCTAGACCACTGACCTGACTGGAGACCCTACTAATATATAGACAATGGAAGAATTTCTTGGTTGGTTGTGGTTGGTTGATGGGTTTATAGACTCCTTTTCACGGGCAGAGCCCGTGTTCTGGCGTCTTGAGGGGGTAAGATTCAAAATGACCTTGCCCGTCCAGATCACGCTTTAAGGTCGGTCAGCTCCTTAGATGCGGATCCGGATAGGCTGTCACAGTTACATACAGCACGTATATACGGGAGCATAACAAAAGGGGGTTACCCTAGGCCTTTTATTAGAGTATAAGTAGTAGGCATATATAGAAATTCAAACTGCTGGCAAAGGGAAGCCAAAGAAATATGAAGGAAATCCCATATGAAATAGAGGAATATTTTTTGAAACAGAAAAAAGGATGTTGCCCGGGCATCTAGGGCAACACCCCTGGGTCCGCCACTTATGTTTAAGTGGTTTAGATCGACTTTCGGTAAAAATGACACCCCCACTGATATCGGTATGGGATTCCGATTTCCAAAGGTATGTGTAATAGGGTGATTACTATCTTGTTTTATATAACTTTGTCTGTA
>NW_018470130.1:0-652 GCF_002113885.1 Mizuhopecten yessoensis
ATTAATTAATTTCAGGATACTTTGAAATGAAAAGTTATAAAGAGTAATACTAATTAAGGGTAAGGAGAGATAACTCCAACATGACAAACACAAAGGTGATAAACTCATCATAGGACATCACAATAACAATACACAAACAACTCACAATCATACATCCAACACACATACAATTATTTTCTTATTAAATAGTCACAGTCAGTATATCATATGTACAGTAAGAGTATACTTTGACCAAAAGTCCATGTGCATTTATGTGCACAGGTCATTGCTACTAATACTGTTTATGGGTAAAAAGTACAAATTTAAATAATGTGACAGAAAGGCAATATGATATTATGAACAAGATATAACAAACCTCCTCAACTGTAATCTCATTTATCATTATGCATCAAAAAGTTTATACATTATTCCATTAACAATTCTATCTAGATAATACACTGCCGACCATGAATGCTGTCAAACCTTTGCAAGTATGCAATATAAAAAACAAGGCGAATTCTTTATTATTACAGACAGGAGACAAACTGTTTCTTTACAAATAACACAGTTTTTGCACAATCTTCAACCACTATGAACTAGCGGTCTAAGCAAGTGAAACTCTGACAGTTGTTTCAGCTTCCTTCTTACAAAAAACGAAGTAAATAAGATTCAT
>NW_018470131.1:0-652 GCF_002113885.1 Mizuhopecten yessoensis
TTTTTTGCTAACCGTCACAGCCCTAGCTTGAATTTGATGTGTTGTAAACAATTGTGTACACGGACGTTTACAGAAAAAGAAATAAACATATGAAGTTTACATTGTTTGTTAATTTCCCATTTTTCAGTGGGAACATTCCAGTATATCTCTTGGGTCTGGAGTTTTCACATTGCAGTTGATAAGATAGCCAAGAGCATGTTCTACTATAAAGCCATTCATCTTTTTATAATAACCAATAATAGCTTCAACACAACCAAGGGTTTACCAATTCCAGGCTGAAGACTCTCTTCTCATAAGTTGTTAAATTTTGGTCATCATTTGACAGTTCTATATGGCAGTTACTAATAATACATGTACTAGGATGCCTTTTGACATGACCTCGTGTCACATGTGGAGTAGAAATGCTAACTTAATAATGTGGAACACCTGATCGTATCTCTGGTTGTTATGGTTCATGTTGTCCTGTTTCGGGTGTTTTGCCTTTTCTTTTTTATGNCTTTTGTCCTGTTGTTTTTGTTTTTTAAACTATTAAACCTCGGGCTCGATCACTGATTTACTGAATGTTTTTTCCTCTTAATTCAATTTCACAAGAGCTAAACAAAACCCAAAAAAAACCAACTAATCATGTTCTTGCATATGAGGAAATCATGTA
>NW_018470132.1:0-652 GCF_002113885.1 Mizuhopecten yessoensis
TGGAAGGCCAAACAATGATATGAAAAATATATTTGAATTAGACATCAGTTACTTCCGAAAACGTTCCTTAGTCAATACGATATTGTAACTTCAGAATTTCATATCATTTAGACACCTTGGACTACAAACTTCCTGCAAATGAGACTGACATACAACATGTGAAAGAATACTGTGCTGTTCCGTTCTCTTTGGGATGCGATGAAGAGTACGCTAGATTCTTCCGTGAGCTAATGCATGAAAGGGGGCTTCAGATGCCGACAAAGTTCGAAGAAGCATTGGAACTGTACTCAAGTTTGACTACATCGTAGTGTTCAATACAAAGACAGCATACAACATGGTTAACAACAGAGTCATAGAGGTGAAACGATAAGTCGCATGATTGTGTTACAGAAACGTTACTTACATTTGTTCAATAATTTTAAAGAATGGAGTAAATAGTTTCTTTCTTGGAATGCCAAGAAGTTGAGTTTGCATCATTTGTTTGTTTAATAACTTAACTTTGAAATGTTTGTGCGACTGCAACCATGTCTTTGTATTTATTACCAAATTGTAAGGGTGCAATCATCTGTATGTGTGAGTTACGTTCATCTTATTTGATTTCACCTGCATTTTCATTTGCAATATTTGTAACATATTAAAAAATAGTTGTGGA
>NW_018470133.1:0-652 GCF_002113885.1 Mizuhopecten yessoensis
ACTACAACAGAAAACTTTTGTCTCCATTAGATTAATCTATATAAGTTCATGTCAACAGCCCTCAACAAGTCCCAATCATCTCATCTTGTAGCAACTTCCTCAAAATTTACATCGTCATGGTCACCATAACAAGGGTAACTAAGAAAACAAACATGTACAGCTGACCATGACCTTCTTTAACACTTCTGTTGTGAATATTCTTAATCATTATCAGATATTCACAGTAACAAGAGGCCTAATGGGCCTGAATCGCTCACCTGGTATTAATCTCACACTTTTAATCTTAAAAGTGGACTAAAATACAGCTACAGGCAAAATATCAGTGTTTGATTAAAAAGATTAAAACATATGACCCCTTTGACCTTGAAAGTCAAACAAGGACATTAAGTTGAACAGACTTTATATATCCTTTCATCCCAGCCTGCTTCTGGCCAAATATCATTACCTTGGACCTTTTGGTAATTCAGAAGTTGTTTAAAGATTTCAACATATTTGACCCCTGTAACCTTCAATATATGTCAAGGCCATTTATTTGAACAAAACTGGTGCCCTTTTATCCGAGCATGTTACTGGCATATATTATAACCCTAGGCCTCTTGGTTATTCCGAAGAAGTTGTTCAAAGATTTTAACATATTTGACCCCTGTAACCT
>NW_018470134.1:0-652 GCF_002113885.1 Mizuhopecten yessoensis
TTGTTCACATGTTAATGTATTAAGTATATGAGTTATTTGAATTAAGTCTAACATTATGTATGTCCCATTCATTTGGTGTTTTTGCACAATTAGATATGTACACTTACGTAAATATATACATGTTCAAACTGTGCTTAGTAAAATATATGTTATTGTTTAACAGGAGAAACAAGGAAAATAACTATTAGTTTATTAAATATATATTATATTGTATTCTATAAAAGTGATATTTACACTGAATACAAACTACAATGCGAACGGAGACGGACAACGGAGAAACATTTTGTCTAAAGCATGAACAAAAAGAACTGTTATATACCTAGAGGAGCAATAATATGTTAAAATATCTAAAATGTTTAAAAAGAACATCAGAAAAGATAACGTAGATATCGTAGGTTGATCAAATGTATAGATATAACCATTATCCCCCCAAATAGATGCATTGATCTTTATAAGTTTTGTTATTTCTGATAGCAGAGTCTTTTACGTATCCATACTCTTTAGTATTGAAACTGAACCTTTCCAACATTACATAACATTTACTTTGGTAAAGCTAAGATACACGCATTTTTATCTTTAGTCTTTATATCTATCTAGTAACAAAAAATAAGCGGTTCCTTTGAATAGACTTGTCCCTATTTTAAGGGTCAAA
>NW_018470135.1:0-652 GCF_002113885.1 Mizuhopecten yessoensis
GATAGTTAACAAAGTCATTTAGTTTCAGTAACCTATAAGACTGCAGTAAACTCTCACAAGTGAAGACTGTGCCCTTTAATATTCGTAGTATAATTGGATGAGGCGAAGAATAGTCTCTATTGCATTGAATACCAATGTTGTCTGGTCATGGAAAAACGGATAATTTGTTTTCACTTACAAAGATATTCTGCTGATGCGGGTAAATAACTGACCTGATATATTTCACTACATGATCGTATGAGGCGACTACTACGGAGCCGTCTACATAATCTGTTTCTTTCTGTACCGGCGAAAAAGTAATGCAACTGCAATCCCAATTGTAACGCCTGGGACATCCTTTTTTTCACCTTTATTTACTGTTAGGTTATGGTGATGTTTTCCAATGAACCACTTGTTAGCCCGTTGGCAGAATAGTTTGTCTTGGTCGGCGGTCGTTACCGTGCAACTCATATTGACCGATCCTGACAATGGTAAACATTGGTAAGATTCCTTTGTAGATTTATATTGTGGATGGGAATAGGGGTTGGATTGGTGGTGTATATGTTAAATGGATGGAATTGGTGGTCTCTTTGTTACATGGAGTTTTACATACTGCAAAAACTACGAGTACACAGACGGCTGTCTCCTCTCTTGAGGAGGGATGCGGGCTACA
>NW_018470136.1:0-652 GCF_002113885.1 Mizuhopecten yessoensis
ACCAAACCAAACCAATCGCTCCTCAGTCCAGTAATGTCCTGAAGGATGGTGCTTGTCCCATGGGGACATGGCCAACATGAAGACGAGCACCATCCTTCAGTCTAAGATGACGTTCCTCGTCGGTTATTGTATCAAGTTGTTCAGCTCCGAAAGTGTCGGCAGATGGGAGGAGGGATTGGTTTGGTTTGGTATGGCATGTATCATGCATGATTCGACAAAAGGCTGAAGGTTAATACACTACGCAATACAACATTCATGACACTAGAATTCAGCAGATTCTCGTCCGTTGATCTAGTCTTTGTTACCTCATCATCTGATCCTTTCTCCGACGATTCCTCAGCGACAAACGTGTGACCAGGCTCGGCTATCTCTCTCGTGATGACATTACTATCTACAGGGTAAATACCCGCCATAATAGATCAAATATAGCATTAAATATCATACGTAATGATATGAAAATAATTTTGTTCCAACTGAATTTCATAAGTTCATTCATGACATAGTCATTCCCGGTCGGGGACTATAGTTTTGCGTGGTGTCCGTCCTCCTTCCGTTATCTTGTCTGGGCTCTGTCTCATACACTACTTGTCACTGGAACTTCATACTTGGGGTATGGATTCACCTTGGTGAGGCGGTGTGTCATGTATCAAAA
>NW_018470137.1:0-652 GCF_002113885.1 Mizuhopecten yessoensis
ACGTGGCGTGAGGATTGTTTCAGCGTGAGTAAGGACGTTTTTGCGCGAGTTTTTGTCTCACGCCGTGGGAGTTGGCAACCCTGTAAAAGTGAATGTCTTGTCTGACCCGATCAGAACACTCCAATCCATTGACAACTTACACGGTGTATTTCTCAACGTCACTGAGGGCCTTTTTGAGCTGATGGTAGAGGGACATGCCTTTTTCCGGGTGTGTACAGCTATCAGATGGCAGGGCTGGGTTGGAGGCCTCCACCACAACGCAGGTACCATACTTGTCCAACAGGTAGGGCAGGAAAACCACGCCCATCCCACATGACAACTAAGCATACACACAAACAGGTGTTTATTAATACGGCAAAATGCATTGTTAGCAATCTATAGTATATAACTTCAGAGTTAACTCTGGTTCATAACCAAGATCATGACACTACAATATTTGATGCATATTCCAATTTGTAAATGATAAACCTCTCTTATTTTTAAGAGCTATGTATAAATATCTGATGAAATAAGAGAGAATTACATGAATTAACTTCTAAAGGGTAACCTGGGTATAGTAAAACTGATGTAACTGTTACCTTAACATGGGTATGGTTACCTTTACATTGGTATGGCTACCTTTACATGGGTATGGCTACCTTTTAAAGGGTAT
>NW_018470138.1:0-652 GCF_002113885.1 Mizuhopecten yessoensis
AAAAAAAATAATCATATACTGTACAGTTATTAAAATAAGCCTCCATGGTGTAAACCTGGCTGTTTTAAGCGTTTTGATGCATTTTTCGCTAACCCACTAAGTAGGACGACAGCTGTGCAATGTATTTGCCAATCAATATTTAACAGCAAGAAGGATGTAAAGGCCTGTGATTAAACGAATTTTAAAATAAAAACATCTATCGAAGGATTTATGACAGATCAAGTAAGTAAAAATCAAATGATCTATTAAAATGTATAAGTTTGATTTTTGAGGATGGAAACCGACAAGGCTCGTATTAAGACATTGCAGGCGAACAATGATGGACTAGCAGGGGAATTGCGAGATCAAAAAAGGTGAGGTTGAAGCCTGTTGGATGCAATTCTAACACTTCATACTTTTTTGTACTGAAAAAGCGAAAGTTTCCAATAGGTGCTTCCTTAAATCGTAATTCTGTTGTGTATTTGGCACATTGCTGGTGCTGTCTGTTGCAAACGACTACTGTGGTAACTTGTCCAATGTTTTAAGTTTCCTGTTAGAATCGCCCCAGTAAGTTTATGTTCTTGCAATTTATTTGACGGATTTTTGGTATTTGTTCAGTCCATTATATGGTTTGATTTGTTTCACCACAAAGCCCCTAAACATTGCCACACTT
>NW_018470139.1:0-652 GCF_002113885.1 Mizuhopecten yessoensis
AATATATATCTATTTTTCATGAAACAGCATTTGATGACTATTCTTAATATAACTGAGAATTAATCAGAAATGAGTTTCTTCTAAATACTAGTAAACTTCACAAGGACTAGGGCTATTTAAGTCTACAGCATCTAAAACGATTTAAAATTGTCGTAGATTGACAAACATGGGATGTAGTATGATATCATGATAGTAAATGTTAACATATCAACTGATTGCCTGTGTCAACATGCGTCATTGAGTCAGTGTCAAGTAGATCAGCCCGGAATTGACAAGCTGCCCATTTCTAAACTCCATGATTGTATCAAAATATCAGATATGTTATGCTTACCTAGCTAGATTTAGTTGAATATCACCTTGTCAAAAGACAGTCATATCGTTTATAAAATCATTACAAGCATTTTATCAACATAGGAAGCTAATAACGAGCTCGAATATTGATTTTTCACCGTAACGTTTCTCTTACGTAGGCAACACCTACCTGTATACAAGTATACGACCAAAATTTGCAAAGAAGCATGACGTTGAAAAAACAGTTACGCTGAGTACGGCATCATAAAGTATTATGACTTTATTTTGTATCTACAGTCAAAGCAGTGATATACGTTGAGTCTTTTGAATCAAAAGAACATAGATAAAAATGATTAGATCC
>NW_018470140.1:0-652 GCF_002113885.1 Mizuhopecten yessoensis
TAACAAATAGAACTAAATAGACCTAATGTAACATATGTTTAATGTATGACTATGAATCCGTTCATTCCCTTAGTGCACATGTATGCCTGTTGTATGTGATTAAATAGTTATCTGATTTGTTTGAAAGCGCTGAAGCGCTTTAAAGGTTTTGTCAGAAATATGCTATTGAATTGAGTAAGGCAGATAATTTGCTAATCAATAGTGTATAGAAATACCGGGACAACACATACTACATTTAATGTTCTCTGTCGTACAACTATAGACAGAGTGCATACCCTTCTGATTGTGTTGATCTAATAACATTAGCCTGTGTGTACCGCATGTAGTATATACCAAACCCGTAGAGACCACCTGACTTCGGATTTGGCATCATGTCCGGGGTCAAAGTTTACTTTATCTTTGTGTTTGAATGTTTGTTTTGTGCCTTCCTATTGATGTTTTTATTATGTTTTCGAATGTGTATAGTGTTTTCTTGTATATTGTGCTACTTGATAATTATATCGTTATTGTCTCCATTGACCTTGAAATGAAAGGATGTTTATATTATTTTCTCTGAACTCATTTTAATAGTTTGTTCCTAGTCGGCTACTGAATTCAGTAAGGCAGATACTTTACAAAACAACAATGTGCAAAAATACCTGCACAATACATA
>NW_018470141.1:0-652 GCF_002113885.1 Mizuhopecten yessoensis
TAATGCCGATATTTTGTTTGTTGACCGTTTAATGTAACTGATGTCAATGAGGATTTTTAAATTGATCTTTAAGTAAAAACGATGATCATGTTCTGTTAATTGACCATTTATTAAGCAATGGATGTTCTAGCAAATGTTGTTATGGCCCTCTAACACACATTGCTATTGATGACAAACTTCATAAAGCCTAGCAGGGATTATGTAAGTTTGTCCGCTAAAGCAATGTGTGTTAAACGACCATAACAATATTCGCTAAAATATTCATTATTCATATTAAAATTTACATTTTGATAAAGAAGTTATGCTTTATGTAGTTAGTTCGATCAGGTCTGTGAACAGCAAGTTAAGTCTTGACAACAATGACATTGATAACGTCACAAGAGAGATTGATAACGTTACAACATTTCCCTTTTTAATGCATTGCAATGGCAGGATGGAGAATAAATGTAAAAACATGCCCATGATGTCAAAGTTTTGTTAATTGATAGTTAAGTTTCAATAATTTAAACGGTTTGTTAATTGACCTTAAGTGTCAGTAATGTCAGTGTTTTGTGAATAACCGTTAAATTCAAACGATATCAATACCGTATTAATTGACCTTCAAGTTTCACTGATGTCAATGTTTTGTTTATTGACTGTTAAATGTCACTGA
>NW_018470142.1:0-652 GCF_002113885.1 Mizuhopecten yessoensis
TATTATATGACTGGTGCTAATTCCCAGCCCTGATTGGAGGAGCGAGGTCATGTGACGAGTCTGTAATTTTGTTACAGACCTCGTTTTATGAATAGAAAAGTGTTACAAACCTCGACCTATTAATAGAAAAGTGTTACAAACCGCTACTAAAAATAGAACTGGGTAATTTCCCAGACATCGATTAACAGCCAATTGCAATCAATTCATCTGTTACAGACCTTGTTCTATGAATAGAAATAAATGTTACAAATATCGACCTATAAGTAGAAAAGTGTTACAAACCGCTACTAAATAAAGGCATAGGTAATTTCCCAGCCAGTCTGGAATTCTTTTACCAATCACACTGCTGAATTCATCTACAAATAAATTATCTCATCAAATTCTGAACATTGATGATGTCGATTGTGCAAATATTTACTTCAAATTAAATATCACATAAATTGAATCTGAAATTCAATTTTTGTATATGTTATTTTGTATTTTAAGTCCTTTACTCAGTGATTCCAAAATGGTCCATGCCATCCTTGTGTTTACGGCATAAAAAATAATTAATCTCATTGTAAAATTTCATATAATAAAACGATTGTGGACTTCAGTTTTGGTCTAACCCTGATTTACGGACCTGGTCTGAACAATATTCACCTCGGCCTTC
>NW_018470143.1:0-652 GCF_002113885.1 Mizuhopecten yessoensis
TTTCTTCCATGGAAGTTCTAGTTCAAAGCATATGAAAAGGTGAATACTTTTATAGAAACAAAATGAGCCCTTTTACTGGTCAAAATTCAAATTAATACGAGGAAATATTTTGAAAATCGATGCATTGCTTAACGGCTATTTTACGGCTATTTTTTCAAAGACGTTAATGAGTCATATTTTAATAACAAACAACGCGAGTATGGCCCCGCAGTGAAATCTAACAGACATGATAAACATTTTGTTATTTTGAACAGTTTTTGAGGTATATCATAAAGTAAATGTTCAGAACTCAGTAAAAGGCCACATAGAACTAAATACACACCTTTTTAATTGAATGAAAGTTAACGTCCTCAAAAAAGCTATGGGCTGAGTGCCTATGGAGACATCGCCGAACGCAAATGAACGTGCAGAATCGAAAAGGAGGGGCGAAACTGATAACTCATAAGCCTAAACCTCTTATCGTTGTGCGAGCTGGCGGTGGTGTTAAACAAAACAAAATGAACACGGGTGCTCACGTATGACTGTCTCACAATTCTAAAATTAGTATTTCAACCTTATTGATATGTACAAACATACATCGAGATCATTGGCCCAGGTAAGTGATATTGCTTTAATGTAGCTAAGAGTCGTGTGAGCGCCTGCTGAACTGACA
>NW_018470144.1:0-652 GCF_002113885.1 Mizuhopecten yessoensis
ATTGATACACAGATACTATAGCCTCATCTGTCAATGCACCTAAAATATAATCTTACAGGTGTATGGACAGACGAGGCTTGTACCTGTGATTGACAGAAATTTCAGTTATTTTATGTAAAAACATTAAAAACAGTTAAAGATTTCACTGAACCAAGACAAGATCACTATTCATTTGAGGGGGAAAATCGGGAAATGTTTTGTAAAATGCATTTTGCATATCCCACGTGTTCAAACATTTTCAGTTGAATTTAGATAACACTTAAATACAGTGATAACATAATATAACAACAGCCATTTTGTCACATTTAAATACAATGTTTGACAGCAAGTAAACAGGCCATTATGATAGTGTAAGTATTATGACAATTTCTTGTTAACAACCAATCAAAGTTGAGTATGACTCAAACTTCGTTCCCATTCTCTTTGGTTGCTTTAGCAACAGATGTGATGACACACCATTGTGTTGTTGTTGGTCCACGTTGAAGCACACATCATAACCTTTACAACATTCTTTTAATAGGTCAAGGTCATCTCACAAAGTTGCTGTCATTGTCACTTTCAAAAGAAAATATACTTTGAAAAGATGGCACTTTTCTATGAGATTTTTCACCCCATACAATCAAAGATATCCATGAAACTCTTAAAATAGACC
>NW_018470145.1:0-652 GCF_002113885.1 Mizuhopecten yessoensis
CCCTTTGCCAACCGTTCTATTAGAACCTGTTTTAAAAGTCAGTGTTTCCTTTTATCCACTAGTGTTGATGAATTAAACATCTCCTAGAGCAATATCAACTCTAAGTAGTGTATAAAATTCCATAGTTGATCCACCGTAATGCTTCCACAAACAAAAAGTAAACTGTTTATATTTTACGTCTCTATGTGTTTGAAGGAAACAACCCAGGGCTCATGGCTGTGTGCCCGGCGTCAAATTATTGGTATTTCTTGGGATGTCACTAAAGGCACTTTAATATTCCCAATTTTGTCTCCTAATTAGGACAAATCCACAAACATATCAATTGGCCAGTAACAACTTGGAGTATATTGTATTTTTTAAAGATTGATAGATGATGAAATGTTTTTATTATTATAGTATATGACTTAGTACATGGAAGGAACGTTTCACTAAGACACAGCATTATTTTTTTAATTCCAATCCATGATCAGTGTTAACATAAATGCTATCAAATGCAACATACTTTGTACAAGAAAACAATTTCAAACTTTTTTAATGCATAACATACATTTTAACTCATGGCAATGACATTACATATAACAAGACCAGTTTCCACTTCCAAACGACACTGCACCATCCCAAGATGTACTCATATTCAAAATTTGACATGTTT
>NW_018470146.1:0-652 GCF_002113885.1 Mizuhopecten yessoensis
GTTGGTGTCGATCACACACTGGTAAAGGTAATCATTACAACTTCATTAAGTTAATTATGTGTTCAAATTTTCGAATTCAAGATCAATGAAAGTATGACAGAAAATGAATAAAGGAAATATTTACATGAATATTCTAGACAGCATGAGACCAAGAGGGATTTTTGCTCCCACAATCGCAATATCATCATTGGTTCTATGTAAGATTAAGTTTTGCTTTTCTTTTATGTGTTACAGTATTTAGTTATGTTAATAATAATTGCACCTTGTGACATCTTCCGATCAAACTTCATATTGCTGTGTATGATGTGCTTTCAAAGCTAGTTTGTCGATTGACTTATCTACTAGCAAAGGGCTTATTGTAACAAAGGAAACATAAATACAAAATTCAAGAAAGATTTGCCTACCTACTTCTCGAGAAATGGTTATAACAAACAGAGCTGACGATCAGTTCTGGTCAACTTCAAATTAAAACGTGCACAACTTATAGGACCTGATAAAAATCAACATATGAAATCTGATCAAGATCTCTCCACTGCCTCTTGGGAAATAGTGATAGCAATATATTTAACTGTCAAAATTCGAGATGTCTGTCTTGTCGCCATCCTGCTTTTTAGCTCACCTGGTCCGAAGGACCGTGGTGAGCTTATGTCAT
>NW_018470147.1:0-652 GCF_002113885.1 Mizuhopecten yessoensis
GTCAGAAGTGCATTGTTTCAGTCATTCTAGAGAAGAAGTCAAAAATATCTCGGCCAATCAAAAGCCAGGGTGATCAACTTAGATGTTTTGATTGGCACGAAATGTAACATCAGTCTTGTTTGGGATCTCATAAGGATCAATCTTACCGAGTAAAAAGTCGGTGAAGCCATTCTTCAGAATAAATCGAATATGTACTAGACAATCAGATACCAGGGCAGCCATCTTAGATTTTCTTATCAGCATGAAATGTAACAACACTTGTTCGGGACCGCATCATATCATTTCAAGGATCAATAACATCGAGTACAGGGGCGTACGAGTTTCAGTTGACAGATTCAATTCAATCTGTTTTCGTTGCAGACTGTTTTTCATTTCGTTCTGACTCTTTCCATTTGAAACCCGCTCTACCCCTATCATTCCGTTTCGCTCCGTCCTAGTCCGTGTCAAGCTTTCGTTTCGTTCCGTTCTACACTCGTTCCGTTCATCGGCGAGGCACTTATACATTGATGTAAAACAAAATGGCGGTGGTAACAGAGGCAGCCTCAAACACGTATCGACTTAGCTTTTTAAGACAACTCTACATACTCTTTCGATTTTGACGTACAATGCCTGTTGGATGCAGTTTCTACGAGTTTTCAGGCTTAAGGTACAA
>NW_018470148.1:0-652 GCF_002113885.1 Mizuhopecten yessoensis
CGTTAATCGACGACAGACCGATATAAAAAAAGTCGATAAAACGTCTGAATAATTCGGAGTAATTGCGTAGGTATGGATTAGTTTATTGATTAAATTTGTCAATTATTCTCATTTTCCGACCATTCCTTGTAAATCAGAATGATTGATTTTGATTGAGTTATCATTTTGTAAGTACTTATCATGAAAGCTATCAATGATTCCACAAAGTCTCGAGAAGTATTAAATAAAACATGCCTTTCATGAGACAGTAGTTCAATCGGCTGTTGTATTGGAATGCATTGTATCACCCCTGCAGGTCGGAGATAGAAAAAAATAATATACCTGCTGATACCCACTGTATGTATCGTAAGAGGCGACTTATGTTGGGACCCCTGCAGAATTGAGCATTTGATATCGTGCCCTCTACTACAAAAGCGACCAAAATAAATTGCTTCAACAATAGCAATAGTTGGGATCTTTATATTTCTCTCTTCTTATTATTACCTTTATTTCCTAACGCCTTGCTTGGCAATACCTCACTTTTGGCTTAAATGTTGAACGTTCGCCCACCATCGCCCCTGTGAGGAAGGCAGGGGGTCTGTCCCCAGGCCGGGACATACCAAAGTGATTAAAAATGGTAGTTGTTATTCCCTGCTTAACGTTCAGCATTAAG
>NW_018470149.1:0-652 GCF_002113885.1 Mizuhopecten yessoensis
CGAATTTTGCTGGTTAATTGCGAAAGTGTGGAGCCACCTTAATAAAGTGAATCTGTTGCTTTAGATAAGACAAACTCCCAGAGATAAGTTCCCCTGGAGAGCTACCTGTGATAAAAAGAGTAATACTAATATATATATTAGAGTTGAAGCTGCGTAGAGAAGAAGGCGATGAGACAAAACTAAATATAACACTGATAAATCTTACAAAAAAAGGCTGAGTCAGATTTATCTTCAACAGAAAACAATAATGGATATAGATGAAAACCATCTTGAAATTCCAGCACCTACATGAAAAGATGGGTCACTCAGTCAATCTAAAGCTCTCTAAGCAGACTAAGAAGTGAATGATGTCTAGAAGTATAACTCAGAGGGCTGGAGGATACCAACATCTACAGCATAAATCAGGAAACCAGACAAGCAGTGTTTATAAGAAGCCTTGTCCCTCATTGTAAACAACGGGGCTTATATGGAATATGTCACAACAAAATCGAAGGCCCAGTGTGAGACTTCGTAGATGAGACGAGAAGACTAGTTTGATCCTCCGATGTATAACAAAAGAATATGTCAGTCGTGCAACAGTAAAATTGGCTGGCTTTGAAGTCGGGTTTCGCTCCTCTGTAATCTTCAAAGGACAGGTATCAGCCTAGTGATT
>NW_018470150.1:0-652 GCF_002113885.1 Mizuhopecten yessoensis
TACATATTTCAACAACAAAAATAAATACTGTAGGACTCAGGTGATTGTTAAGGCCCATGGGCCTCTTGTTTTTAATAGATCTAACTGTCAATACTTTTTGACATATTAACACATGGGTTCTTCCTACTTAAAAAAATTGAAATATTAGCAAGTATGTATACATTTAATCTGAAATACTACCCTAGCACTTGCATATAAATCCTATGTAATTATAATTATGTTAATGCTTACATCACAGAAAAGACTTATTGCACTGTTTGCATATGAAGTCTTATGTGATATGCCATAGTGTTCTGAACTGTCAGTTATTAAACATTTAGCTATTTTTATCAGGTGTAGAGTAAGTCATATGTTTGCAGTGAATGTTAAGATGTTGCTGAAATAGAGAAAAGTGTACCATATCCCAAAAAAATAAATACGATTCTACTACAGAAATCTTAAAGACAGGTCAAATTTACACAGGCACTTCCGCTTGTAAGGAACTAATGTCAACAATATATTACAGCTTGGTGCATAATGTTACAGTCATTTTGCAATAGGTTTTCATTAAAGAGACGTACCAGTGAATATAATGGTGTATTAATACTGTATGATTGTTTTGACAATTTCTTAGCTAACCTGACAAACTTGGTTGTGAAAGTTTATAATTTGA
>NW_018470151.1:0-652 GCF_002113885.1 Mizuhopecten yessoensis
AAAGGAAAAGTTGACGGACTGACCACTGACGCTGAAGTATGGCATAAGCTCACCATGGTTCTTCGGACCAGGTGACCTAATAAAACCAAAGCAAACCAAACCAAACTAAACCAAGGGTGCCGACAGCGAAAGTGAACATAACCCCTGGAGTATCGAGGGTGGTAAGCTTGAAGTAATGGGTATTTGTCAAAGTTCTATGTAATTGCAAAGAGCAATGCATTGTAATTCCATTAGAACTTTTACATTAGAACAATTTAAATCCTACTGCTTTTTAAACATTTGTTTACAGATATTTGGTATTTTTCTACAAATATGTGTTTGATGCAAATGATTTCTCTAAATGATCTTAATTGTTCTCCTTCCTATTTATTAATACCTATTTGAACATTTTGAGATAACTTTTTCTGTGATTAAGATATCACATTATTACATGGGGCCAATCAAGGAACTTGACTTCCTGTATTCCATTAATTGTTCATATAAGGGTACTAATGTGGAGACCGACATTGGCAAAACAGGAGAATAGGAGATGCCCACATTAGATTCTCACACGACAAATTAGACCATTTATATCTTGTGAAGAACAAATTTGGACAGGATAAAGTCAAAAGATTAACTCATTCACCCCTGAAGACACATTTGAACTCTTCCA
>NW_018470152.1:0-653 GCF_002113885.1 Mizuhopecten yessoensis
CCTACCATTTCTATATAAAACTGTTATAAGGTGCCTACCATTTCTTTTTAAAACTATTGTAAGATGCGTACCATTTCTATATAAAACTATTGTAATGTGTGCACCATTTCTATAATAAACTGTTGTAAGGTGCTTACCATTTCTATATAAAACTGTTTTAAGGTGCCTACCATTTCTATATTAAACTGTTGTAAGGTGTCTACAATTTCTATATAAATACATTGTAAGATGCCTGCCATTTCTATATAAAACTGTTATCAGGTGCTTACTATTTCTTTAATAAACTGTTGTAAGGTGGCTACCACTTAAGATGCCTACCATTTCTATATAAAACTGTTTTAAGGTGCCTACCATTTCTATATTAAACTGTTGTAAGGTGTCTACAATTTCTATATAAATACATTGTAAGGTGCCTGCCATTTCTATATAAAACTGTTATCAGGTGCTTACTATTTCTATAATAAACTGTTGTAAGGTGGCTACCACTGTTATAAGGTGCCTACCATTTTTATATTAAACCGTTATAAGGTGCCTACCATTTCGATATTAAACTGTTATAAGGTGCCTACCATTTCTATTTAAACTATTGTTAGGTGCCTCCCTTTTTTTATAAAACTATTAGAATGTGTGTACCATTTTTATATAAAACTATT
>NW_018470153.1:0-653 GCF_002113885.1 Mizuhopecten yessoensis
AGTCACCTTGTACTCTGATCAATAAGGTGGTGTAGTCTTACTGTACAGGGGAGTCACCTTGTACACTGATCAATAAGGTGGCGTTATCTTACTGTACAGAGGAGTCACCTTGTACACTGATCAATAAGGTGGGGTAGTCTTGCTGTACAGAGGAGCTACCTTGTACTCTGATCAATAAGGTGGCGTTATCTTACCGTACAGAGGAGTCACTATGTACTCTGATCAATAAGGTGGTGTAGTCTTACTATACAGAGGAGTCACCATGTATTCTGATCAATAAGGTGCTGTAGTCTTAATTATGTAAGCCTATTAGAACAAGTGTAGTTCCTCACAAATCAATTTCAGGCTTCCTAAAGATCACATGCGACATCCCAGAGCAGGCTAATTATGACGGAAGCAGACACACAGCTGAGCAGGCAGAGACAGTGGATACCCAAGTTATATTACAGTTAAACAACACTACTTCAAAGACACAAAGCCTGTACAAGTTATTCTTTATTCATGAAGCCCAGACACAAAGCCTGTACAAGTTATTCTTTATACACGAAGCCCAGACACAAAGCCTGTACACATTATTCTTTATACACGAAGCCCTGACACAAAGCCCATACAAGTTATTCTTTATTCACGAAGCCCAGACACAAAGCCTGTAC
>NW_018470154.1:0-653 GCF_002113885.1 Mizuhopecten yessoensis
TAGTACCACATCATAAACAAGATACCCTCTCAGGATATCAGTACCACATTATAAACAAGATACCCTCTTAGGATATCAGTACTGCATCATAAACAAGATACACTCTCAGGATATCAGTATCGCGTCATAAATAGGTAACCCTCTCAGGATATCAGTACCGCATCATAAACGAGTCCCCCTCTCAGGTCATCAGTATTGTGTCATAAATGGGTTGCTCTATTAGTACCACATCATAAACAAGATACCCTCTCAGGATATTAGTACCACATCATGACGTACCACATCATAAACAAGATACATTCTCAGGATATCAGTACCGCATCATAAACGAGTCCCCCTCTCAGGTCATCAGTATTGTGTCATAAATGGGTTGCTCTATTAGTACCACATCATGACGTACCACATCATAAACAAGATACCCTCTTAGGATATCAGTACTGCACCATAAACAAGATACACTCTCAGGATATCAGTATCGCGCCATAAATAGGTTACCCTCTCAGGATATTATTATCTCGTCATAAATAGGTTACCCTCTCAGGTCATCAGTATTGTGTCATAAATGGGTTACTCTATTAGTACCACATCATGACCGGGTGACTTGTTCGGATGTCGTTGTTACCTTATGATGACATTATATTATGTTGTTTTTT
>NW_018470155.1:0-653 GCF_002113885.1 Mizuhopecten yessoensis
TACTAGGCCACTTAATAACCAAAACTGCCCAGGCTGATACTAGGCAACTAAATAACCAAAACTGCCCAGGCTGATACTAGGCCACTAAATAACCAAATCTACAGCCCAGGCAGATACTAGTCCACTTAATAACCAAAACTGCAGCCCAGGTTTATTCTAGGCCATTAAATAACCAAAACTACAGCCCAGGCAGATACTAGGCCACTTAATAACCAAAACTACAGCCCAGGTTTGTTCTAGGCCACTTAATAACCAAAACTACAGCCCAGGCTGATACTAGGCCTATTAATAACCAAAACTGCCCAGGCGGATACTAGGCCACTAAATAGTCAAAACTACAGCCCACATAACCAAAACTGCCCAGGCGGATACTAGGCCACTAAATAATCAAAAATACAGCCCACGCTGATACTAGGCCGCTAAGTAACCAAAACTACAGCCCAGCCTGGTTCTAGGCCACTTAATAACCAAAACTGCCCAGGCTGATACTAGGCCACTAAATAATCAAAACTACAGCCCACGCTGATACTAGGCCACTAAGTAACCAAAACTACAGCCTAGGCAGATACTAAGCCACTTAATAACCAAAACTACAGCCCAGGCTGGTTCTAGGCCACTTAATAACCAAAACTGCCCAGGCTGATACTAGGCCA
>NW_018470156.1:0-653 GCF_002113885.1 Mizuhopecten yessoensis
AGATACCAAAACAACCATGTTAAGTTAGATACCCATACAACCATGTTAACAAAGATACCCATACAACCATGTTAACTTAGATACCCATACAACCATCTTAACTTAGATACCCATACAGCCATGTTAACATAGATACCCATACAACCATGTTAATTTAAATACCCATACAACCATGTTAACTTTGATACCCAAACAACAATGTTATCATAGATACCCATTCAACCATGTTAACTTTGATACCAATACAACCATGTTAACTTAAATACCCATACAACCATGTTAACTTTGATCCCCATACAACCATGTTTACATAGATACCCATACAACCATGTTAATTTAAATACCCATACAACCATGTTAACTTTGATCCCCATACAACCATGTTTACATAGATACCCATTCAACCATGTTAACTTAGATACCAATACAACCATGTTAACTTAAATACCCATACAACCATGTTAACTTTGATACCCATACAACCATGTTTACATAGATACCCATTCAACCATGTTAACTTAGATACCAATACAACCATGTTAACTTAGTTACCCATATACCCATGTTGACTTAGATACCCATACAACTATGTTAACATAGATACCAATACAACCATGTTAAGTTAGATACCCATACAACCATGACAACATAGA
>NW_018470157.1:0-653 GCF_002113885.1 Mizuhopecten yessoensis
GTAGCGTGCCAATATGTGAAAACATGAAGAATATATTAAATTCATTAATTACTGTGTGTTAATTATTTAAATTTCAAACTTACTCTAATATAAACCTTTCCCACTATTTAAATCCGCTAATTAGCGTAGACTATAAATAGATATTCTTTTCACTTTTTCAAGAATTGGGTTGCACCTGCTAGGGTAAATCATGTCAACCCTATATGTGAAAACATGAAAATACATTAAGTTCTTTAATTACTTAGTGCTTATTAATTATTATTTAAACTGATTTTAATATGGGTCCTTCCCACTAATTAGATCCACTTATTAGCTTTGTTTGTTGTTTACACGTTTATTGTCTTTGCTCAGATACATTAAAATGTACAACATGAGGTACCGGAGTATAACAATACACATGTGTTGATAAAAATGGATGGCAAGTTCACAAAACAGTAATCATGATACATATTACAGCAGTTTGTTAATTTTTTCCAACAAAAGACAAATTCCATTTAATACTGTCGTGTTACAAAATGACAACAGACAACTCATTTTAATTTGAGAACGTTTTTTTCTATAATACAGAGGAATGTCTTTTTCTCTAAGCTCTACAATAATTAATAATATAAATTTATACATTTCAAGCTATCTCAAGAGGATATTGACCTAAT
>NW_018470158.1:0-653 GCF_002113885.1 Mizuhopecten yessoensis
ATATTACCCAAGACATCATCAAGTTTACTCCAATAATCCACAACACAGTTTGGGGGTCTATAGATACAACCTAACAGTAATTTTTTATGACTATATTTACCCTATTTTGCCCGCCTCTCAGCCCCCATGGGTGCCAAACCCACCGTTTATACAAAATTGATTCCCCTTTACCCAAAGATGCTTCAGACCAAATATGGAACAAATCCTTTCATTCCTACAGAAGAAGAAGGATTTTAAAGAATTTGCTATATTTCCCCTATTTGACCCCGCCTCTCAGCCCCCATGGGGGCCAGACCCACCATTTATACAAAAAAAAATCTCCTTCCCTTAAGGATGCTTCAGACTAAATATGGAACAAATCCTTTCATTCCTACAGCAGAAGAAGGATTTTAAAGAATTTGCTATATTTCCCCTATTTGGCCCCACCCCTCAGCCCCCAGGGGGGCCAGACCCACCATTAATACAAAATGTGTTCCCCTTCCCCTAAGGAGGATTCAGACTAAATATGGAACAAATCCTTTCATTCCTACAGAAGAAGAAGGATTTTAAAGAATTTGCTAAAATTCCCCTTTTGGGCCCAGCCCCTCAGGCCCCTCAGTGGGCCAGACCCACAGTTGATACAAAATTGGTTCCCCTTTACCCAAGGATGCTTC
>NW_018470159.1:0-653 GCF_002113885.1 Mizuhopecten yessoensis
CAACTGAGCTTTTCGAATGTGTTACCATTGTGATCGGCATCCCTTCAAAATCCTTTGTTTCAATTTTAGGCATAATCGGACAACATTTAATTATCGACCAATCAGAGGCCCAAATTTCGTTACCCTGGCAACTTTCATTTTTGATACTGTTGCCATTGTGTTCAGCATCCTTCAAAACCCCCATGTATCAATTTTGGGCAGAATCGAACAACATTTCAATTTCGACCAATCAGAGGCTCATAATTCGTTACCATGGCGACTGACATTTTCGAAATTGTACCATTGTGTTCTGCATCCCTCAAAACCCCTATGTACCAAATTTGGGTAGAATCAGACAACATCTAAATTTCGACCAATCAAAGGCCTCTATCTTGTTACCTAGGCAACTGAGCTTTTCGAAAGTGTTACCATTATGTTTGGCATCCCTTAAAACCCCTATGTACCAAACCTGGGTAGAGTCAGACAACATCTAAATATTGACCAATCAAAGACCTCTATCTTGTTACTAAGGCAACTGAGCTTTTCGAAATTGTTATCATTATGTTCGGCATCCCTCAAAACTCCTAAATATCTATTTTGGGCACAATCGGAAAACATTTAAATATCGGCCAATCAGAGGTCCAAAATTTGTTACCATGATAACTGGGATTTTT
>NW_018470160.1:0-653 GCF_002113885.1 Mizuhopecten yessoensis
ACATTTCATTTTATAAATAACAAAAACAATATCTGATTTATAACAGAAATTTAATAAATGTTTTGAACACATAAGCTATGGCAATGAATATGAACATCATAATAAAAATAATTATGTCTAATTGGCATGGAAACAGGAATGACTTTGTAAGGAGCAGGACACTTTATAAGGTCATTTATTATGTTTGCATATGACAACTCGGTCAGCCACACTTCAAAGCGCCAAGCATCATGCAGCTTCTTTTCAAATTAACGAATAGCAATTGTGTTGCTTTTAAAATAACAATTACTGAATAATAGAAAAATCAAATTACCCAGAAAAATCGCTCAACATGTTCACAGTGTACTTATGGAAGCTGAGTACGTTTTGCTGTACAATTAGAGGAAGTATGAGCCAGAGTTACCAGGGCTTTCAGTTGACGCTAGACTGATATTTTAGAGCATGTTTTGACTCCCTAAAATAAAATTTGACTCATTGGTTTTAAAGACAGGTTTATTTGACCTATGTTTTGACACTCAAAAATTCAAGAAGAATTCTATTTTACTTTTGAAATTATTAAATGCCAAGATTCAGCTAAAAGCCCTGAACAATTTAAGGATGTAGCACTACCAAAAACTGGAACTATCCATATATAGGAAACTTATTTGTTTGGT
>NW_018470161.1:0-653 GCF_002113885.1 Mizuhopecten yessoensis
TAAAAAACTGTCAAAATTGTACCAATTGTGGTAGCGTGACGTTACACCACTTAATAAGGATTACAAGTCCACAGGGACAGGATATCTTATCCCTATGTCACACTGGTATTGGCCCCTTGAGAGGTGGCACTTGCTTACCTTGCTATGTTTGACATGTATTTACTAAATAATTAGTAGGGCTATAAAGTTACAATTACATTCATTTTGTAGGGGAGAAGTCCCCCTATACAGTGGTATAAAGTTACAAGGCTGTGATGTCATATAGAAATTTCATAATTAAAAGTCCATTTAACTTTACTTCTTTAGAAATTTTATAAAATGCATGTAAAATGTGAAAGAGTATTAAATAAGCTTTAATTTGATATATGTTGTTGATATATTACTTGATTATTACTCGCCCAATAGTCATTTATCTATGAGACCTCTCTGAAATATTAGGTGCAGAATACAGCATTGCTGTGGATTAGGGGTAGGGGAACTAAAAATGAAAGAACTTTTTTATTTTTGGAGTAAATTTCACAATAATTTGCAATAACATTTGTAATTGCATGCCAAATGTAATGATAGAATAAAAAAATATGTCTCCAAAAATCACCTATATACAGGGTTCAGACCACAATAACACTTCCGGGTCGTTGTACACGAATGTAGTG
>NW_018470162.1:0-653 GCF_002113885.1 Mizuhopecten yessoensis
ATTGACTTTGAATAAAGCCTTTATTCTTTCATGATTATAACGATAACCTATTTCAAAAAAGAATGGAAGGGTCACAGTGAACCGACAAAGTAGTAGCAGACCCGAAATATTATCGTAATGGCGCATTTACCTTTAAAATTTGGAAATTTCAGCCAAAATAAAATTACATGCACCATACAACTGTTTCGTCCTCCTTAGATTAATCAGTGATGCTAGAGGAAAAAAAGGTTACAATTCAAATTGGTCAAAACTAATGATTAAGCAGAAGGTGATGTGCGCTTAATCAGATCAATTTGAGAATTCAAAAGAGTACTGGTTGATTTTAAATTAATGCGAAAGATGTATATATTATGTACCGTGTCACTATTCAAAAGAGATAAACTGTGGCCATCAATTTTATTACAAACTTTGGGTATTACAGTAGTCCACCAGCAGAGTCTATCACCTAGAAAAGATTAACGCAATATGCATAGGATCTATGAAATTTGATAAGATATACAGCAAACCGAAAATGAATTATGCTGCAACATATTGTTGTACTGCCTGTATATGTACATAATCAAGAGTATTTTGTACTGTAGGTACATACAATTTACATTAAAATGTGTTGGCAATTAGACGTAAATTTGATTAATCAGAAGACTTGAATGTAT
>NW_018470163.1:0-653 GCF_002113885.1 Mizuhopecten yessoensis
ACACCTAACCATCAGTCAGCTGTCATATTAGTACTGCCACAGGCTGGTAGTCTGCTCCACGTCCCACTGTACCATACACACACCAGCTGTCATATTAGTGCTGCCACAGGCTCGTAGTAGTCTGCTCCACGTCCCACTGTACCATAAACACCTAACCATCAGTCAGCTGTCATATTAGTGCTGCCCCAGGCTCGTAGTCTGCTCCACGTCCCACTGTACCATAAACCCCTAACCATCAGTCAGCTGTCATATTAGTGCTGCCCCAGGCTCGTAGTCTGCTCCACGTCCCACTGTACCATAAACACCTAACCATCAGTCAGCTGTCATATTAGTACTGCCACAGGCTCGTAGTTGTCTGCTCCACGTCCGAATGTACCATAAACACCTAACCATCAGTCAGCTGTCATATTAGTGCTGCCACAGGCTCGTACTCGCTCCACGTCCCCCTGTACCCTAAACACCAGGTGTCATTTCACTTTAATCTCTTGTAAATCCCATCTTTCCTTCTTCAGATAAATGAAAAGTATTGAAAATTTTTCTGAATATCCTAAAAGTTGGTCACAACATATTGCTTCCGCGATCTTTATAACAAACATTTCAAGAGAATTGGAAAGATTTGCAAAGGGAATAACTGAACATCTCCCAAATATATA
>NW_018470164.1:0-653 GCF_002113885.1 Mizuhopecten yessoensis
AGCTTATCTCCCCCTAGTTTGAGAACTTAGGAATCAGATATCCAAACTTATTAGAATTTACTTTACATGTGAGGAAACTACTTTTACAAGATGCTATATGGTACACAATGGGTACAATATATATACACTGTTCAAAGTTTATTACTTGTTTATTATATCATTGAATGTATAAGTTCAACAACAGAAACAAAACATTTTGGATATCAAAAGAAAAGCAATTCTGTTATCTTTTAAAAAATTACATGTTTTGAAGATTATATTTTGTGATTTCAAGTCAGAATTTTTTAACCAAAACTTTAAAATCATGTCTGCATATGATACATACTTAGGGGTATCTTTCATTCATTGCAATTGCAAATGGTTTTCTTTCTGCTGAACAAATATTATTTTTGAGATCAACATTAGAATTTTGTGCCTTAGATTTGATAATGAAGACTATTACAGCTATTTTTTAGATAATAAACATCTTTATGATTGTCTTCCAATCTTCTTCATTTCATGATCATTCAATTCTTTAATTTTGTTTAACTCATTCACCCCTGAAGTTTCATAATGAACTATTCAAACTTTGAGTTGGAAGAGTTCAAATGTGTCTTGAGGGGTGATGTGTTAAAAAACAAGAGGCCCATGGGCCTTAACGGTCACCTGATATA
>NW_018470165.1:0-653 GCF_002113885.1 Mizuhopecten yessoensis
CCCTTTGTGTGATGATTTCATGAACGAAGAGAACCTGCTTTTCTGTTTTTTCTTGAGGGCCATACGTTGGCTGTATTTTCGTTCGTTTCGGATCCTTTCTTTTAGATATAGCGCAAAGTCCGCAATTCCGTCTGGCGACCAGCCCTCTGTCCAAACGCCCATCTCGATTCCTTCCTCGATACATCTTTGTATTGTCTGTTCATTTGCCTGGTCTGATTGGTGTTGATCCAAGTAGTATTTGAAGAAAGCCCTTTGCTGTTGATTAAGTTTGTCCGTAGTTGTTGGCGGCGTCATATATTTCTGAAGAACATCTGAACTATTGCCTCCTTTGTCCTGTCTGGTTGACCCTCTGAAATAAGAAAGATTTAATTGTCAGTTATCATTAATTTTATATAATTTTTATAATTGATGCTGATGAAATTGTATGCAATACATCTCGATATACCCACCAGAAAGTAGCTGTTCTAACAACTGAAGCAGTTATACATCAGTAAATACATACAGGCGCCTTTTGATTTCTTTTCCTATTATACAGAGTAAAATTTTCAAAACCTACCTATTATAAGGTAATGCAACAACATTTTGCTTTAATGTTATATTGCTATAACATAATGTTTAAATAATCAATAACGTCAACAAATGTCAGTGCATTG